>NC_071976.1:29525276-29587081 GCF_026283585.1 Hylaeus volcanicus
ATGTGAAGCTCGTATGCATACTTCTATCATTTTTCGGTATTCAATTTCCTGTAAAAATTCGCTGGGATTGATTCAACATTGAATCGATGAGACATCCAATTCAATAGGAAAGAGCCCCACTTACGCGCTCCATACACCACTATGTCTCGTATTTCACCTAGTATTTAACGGTTAGGTTCCTACTAACGATCTACTTGTGTCTCGGATGGCGAAGGTAACACTTGTTGCTAAATAACGATCCTCTTCCTTGACAACACAACAAGGCAAATAGAAAATTACTTCTATCGAGATTCCACTGTGCTCAGATTTAAAGAGAACGAATTAAGTTGATTTTGAAATGATAACTCTGACAATAAACTTTCAGACGCCATCATTCGTAATGTCAAAGAAAATTAATAACGAGAGAAAAGACCCTGTCGCCATTCGTCAAGTTGACTGCGAAAAATTAATCTTACAAGATCAAAGTCGTCGTATGTGAAGGTGTAAAGGTCCGAGACGAATCGCGAGTCCTTTTTATAGTGTCTCCTCGACTTGTTACTGCTGCCCATATTTCAAGGTTTCGCTGCAGTTCGTCCACTTTCTAGCCTCTCCAGTTTTCCTCCGCCAATTTTTTATGTCCGCCGAACAATATCCGCTTTCTCTTCACTTCATTTGCGCAGTATCGTCTGCCCAGATTTCCTTGCCAAGGAAAACTCGACACGTGAAATTTCTTCACGAAACGAGGAGCCAGTAAACGGTGACACAAAGTCGACTAGCTCGTCGGAGGAGTACCATGAGCCCCTTTTCGCGTCAGGATTGAATTTTAAATCTCAGAAACCCACACGCTGAGTTTCTTCTCGCGATGAACCGAGGAGAAAGGTATTCGAGCAATTCGAGGTTCGAGGTGTCAGCATAGAAGTTTTTCGACGACTTCTTCACGGTGCAATGCACTCGAATGAAATCACGGGTTCAGTCCATTTACAGCCGTCAGCTTTCTTTTTATTTACCGTGTAATACCGTAACCAGTGCTCCGAAACTGGTGTTACGAGCTACCTGCAACGCACCGAGATATCTTTCAATTTCTTTCCTAGTATGTCGAAAAGATTCGCGCGGGAGGATCTTGCTACATCTGTTTTTTTTTTTGTGACAATTGTGTTTTTAGAAGACTCTACTAATTGTTGTGGTCTTGGCGAGTTTTATTCTCCTGTCTTGATAGAAAAGCGTGGTTTAACTTTAAAACTAATATTAACCTAAATAGGCCCTAAATTCTTGACGATGATTCGATCCCACACACAACGTTATTCAAGCTCCTATTGTGCCTCGCTAGCAATATCGATGTCTGCTCTGACCCTGACAAAACTGACCGCAACGATGACGAAACGTTGGTTTACAAATAACAGAGGTAGCCCGTAACCGGAAGCCGCAGAGGATCGAATTACCAGAGCGTTTCAGGGAAAATCCTAGCCTGTGGAAATCGATCGCCGTCGAAATTACAAGCGTCCAATTGACGCGCGTTCGACGACGTTTCGCGATTCGACCAGCGGAAAATCGATCAGGTGATCACTGTCTCCTATGAGAATGTTCACTTTTTAAACGATTCACTGTCGTCGACGAGCTTGGGGGGCTTCTTGGTCGCGCCAGGGTACATCGAAAGCGCGACTACTTGCGTTTTTGCCATGAGACACGCGCGAGACGAGAACAACACGAGACTGGCGTAAAGCGAGTCAAGTGAGCGGCGAACCGATCTTCCGGTTAGGTTTGCTGCTCGAAGGAGGTGGTGGAGCTGGTGCTATTAACCGTCTACGGAGGCTGGACTAGCTGGGCTTTTCGCAGTCCACGGTGAAAGTGTCTGGGCACGCTTTGACGCGAACGTCCCTGCTTATTGGTGTCGGGAACGAGATAATTTTCTTAGTCTTGAACAATAATATGAACCATGGGTTTATACGCTGCTCGTTCATTTCGACTTTCTAGCGGATCTGCCAACCGCTTTACTAGAACGCGATACGCATTTTGCTTGGAGCGTAAACCACCTATAACTTGGGATATTAACGCTGATGATTCATAAAAGAAGTCGATTTTTAGGAATTTTTATCCGGAACATCGTGGAATGTTTTTCAAGTATATCTGGTAAAATTTTTAAAGAGGTATTTTTGTAGCCTGATTGTAGAAGAAATTGCTGAATCTAGTGGCACGACTGACGACGATGAGCCATAATAATTCGCGAGGTTAAATGTTTTTTCTTAGCAAAAGATAACACTTTTAAATAATTAAATATTATAATAAACTGTCCAGCTGACCAATTGATTTTGAACGTGTATCAGAAATTTGAAGTTTGACATAACGTATTAAAAGTTCAAAGTTTACAAGATTGCTATGAAATTGCGTCTTACTTTTTTTCCGTCTGGGTTCGAAACTCCTTAAACTTCTTCGACCGTCACTCTCGGTACCGTAATTACGTTCGCTTCCTCCGTTCGGAACCGTTTGTAAAATACTTCTTCGAAACTTGTTTTCGAACAGCTGCGGTTGAAGATCTGCGATGTATCTCTCGCAAGTTGTACGCAAAGTGCTTCGCTTGGCTGCTCATGCAAATCGTTTGACCTACGGCTGCCTCATCTTCTAAGGTGCAGTGATACGTTATCTCAAGTTGTTATAATGCGAGTCGTGCTCTTTCAAAATTGGATGCCGAGTAAACAACGTTTTTCCGCAAATTTACCATTCCATATGTTTATGGTAATATCCCACAAAACATAGAGGAGTCTCTCTCTATACATATATAACATCTCTCTCTCTCTACATAGCTGCGTCTCTTGACATTATAAATTTAAAAAATGTAATTGCCTCTTCTCAAAGATGTACTGGCAGCTGAATGACGATACTTGAAATGTAAAAAATTTGTCGCTGGTGCGCGGGAAACGGTGACACCGTTCGTTAGCGATTCTCCCTGATTATCGACGTTAAACCCTCGTCGGATCTCACGCGTCGAAATGTGTCAGGCTATGCGCGATAGTCGCATTGATCGTCTCTACGCCGGCATCCGTTTCCTGCTCCCCTATTTCCATACAATGGCCACTGCACTGGGCAAATATAGATCGTCTGTGCATTTAATGAGACTCTCGCTATCGGGACCCCGAAACGGGGTCGTAAACCTCGTCGACCTTATTTTCCGCGTCAATAATCCAGAAAACACTCGCCGCGAAACATCTCGTCGGCATTACGAGAAGTGCTGTTCCTCTTCTCCGCCCGTGGAGGAATCTGCGCGAGAAATTAAAATTCGCGAGCTGAGAATCTGGACGCTTTTTCTCAACGGACACAGTTATTGAGAGATTATACAGATTTGAAATTAAAATAGGATCGATATGTTCCTTTTACGTTTTCTCGAAGCTTGAATTCGTAGAAACGGCGAGTGTAAAGTAAATGAAAAGTAACGAGCAAATTAAAAATTAATTCTGCCATATACAATATAAAAATACAGTCTTTTCTCATTTATTGCCTACTTGAAACAATAATAAAGTTCGATATAAATATTTAAATTAATAGATAAATAACTTCCTCCAATTAAAATGGTAGTAAATGTAGAATGCTGCGACGTGCTCGTTTCTGTTAATTAATTCTTATTTTTTGCTACGAATCGATGTCTGCTCGTATCTTTGAGTACGCCCACCGTATCCCTCCTTCGCTTTATTTAGAGCGTTCGAGTCAGAGTTTATCAGGCGTGCAACATTTATGATTACGAGTCTGCGTATACTTTGGCCTTCGACGAAAGCGATTCAATCTCGTCGCGTGTGTGTATTCATTCAGTTTTATCGTACAGTTTTATCCGTGAGAACATCGACCAGGTGGACGCAAAATTGCTACTTCTCTCCCCCCTTCGAGTCACTTCGTTTATTACGATACTTTTTCCTTTCGAGTGGGGCTATTATATTTCCCACCTTACGTTCTCGCGCGTTTCATTCTGCGGACGTTCATTTGCGTAACGATAACGTTTATCAGGGACGAAGAATAGTATGTGGTTATTTCTTATTCGAACTAACAACGTTTGTTTTAAAAATATATTTCTTCCTAATTAAATGAAGAAGTTTCATTTTAAAAGGGGAAATTATGTGATGTAGGTAAAAGTTAAAAAAAGTATCGAAGTAATACTTTGAATTTCGAGATGTTCTTCTGACGTAACTTCGTGAATTGAAAATACAGTGCCACTCCAGCACAGAATGAATTCTATCCTGTATATCAATTCTATTTTCAGATTAATTATACATAGTTTCACACATGATTTATACATATCTACTTTATGAGCTTATTCTCACAAGTGATATAAATCAGAACTGTCTTATTATTTTTTATTCATTTAATTATTAAATTTGACCTCAAACAGGAGTTCTGTTGGTACAGGTGCGATGGGTACCGTCATTGGGTCGTTTCATTGCATAATTAAAAAACTCACGGTACGAAAGTATTGCTCAACAAACAAAGTACAGAAGGTAATCTCTGAAGTGCATCAAAAGTAGTTTTATCTAAGGAAAACATCGTTTTTCGTGTTGCACGCAAGACTCGCGCAAAGCTTGTGTTTTCTTTAATACCGCGCACTACCACGTAAATATACGACGTAATTAACATGTGCGTATGTCGAAGTGAAAGGTTGAGCAGCGATCGAAGGAACCAATCATAGCATGATAGTTTCTTTACTTTCGATAATTGGATTCTTTCATCTCGTTTCTCCGAGAGGTGTTCTTCCGCAGAAAAAGTAGATTCCGTGATTGAAATTGCGGGGAGATTGTACCTAGTTCCCTATTCCAATAATTGTCACCATAAATTGGAGCAGAAACATTGCCAATAATCCAATAATTTTGAAAATAAGTTGAAAGTACATAGGAGACACTTGTTTGCCAACAGTTGATAAGAACTTAGTTCTTCGTTGCTATTTCAAATAATAAATTTCCAACATTTCAACTTACCATGTAGGTTATCTCCGAGTTATCGAACTTGATCCTATCGCTAGATTTTAGCCACCATAACACATATTTTTGTAATAATTTTCACTTACCCGTCGTTCCTCCTCGCGCGCGGCTCTCAAGTGAGACTCAATCGCGTCCAAGTCGATCTTCGGCATCGCAGTCTCGATATTGTATACGTCGAAGCCACCTTTAACGAGAAGAAAACAATACGTCACGTATCGTGTGCGCTATATCGGTTGAAATGACCCTGACTAACAAGCTCAAACCGATTTGGGTTCCGCGATTCTACTTTTCATTTGTCAATATTTATATTTATTTTGATATTTTTTTTATTACACACAAACTATTACAAATTCACTTGTCTTTGTCACTTGTTCATAATATTTTGCGTGTTTATTTATTACCATAAAATCAAGGATTCTAAGCAGAACAAGACACACATTCCTTAAATATTCGTTTCGAATAATTCCCAACCATTCAATTGTTATTACAAGTAGGACAAGCTAATGGTTATAAACGTTACATAAAGTGACCCCACGAGTTCGAAAACGTTTCAATTGTTCTACTATTTCAGTTCATTCTTTTAGACCTGCGAATTGTGGTAATATTTTTTTACACGAACGCAATGCGAACTCTGCAGAGTCATAAGTGGAAGAGAACAGTCGAGGAGGAAAAGCATAAATGAGCAGCCACAGCGAAAGAAACGTGTCATGTATGATAGATAGGACGAGGTACTTTTATTGTCCCAGAGATTACGGTAATCGTGTAGGATTCCTGTACGACAGACGTGAAAAATAAGGAACAAGTTTGACCAAGATTATACGTTTCCCAGTTGCGTCGAAATCGAGCCGCCTACTGTTAGGTTCGCATGGGTCATTGTCTTCCATGCTTTCGCACCGTAAAATTTCACTTCTGTGAAGCAACAGTAAATTAAACGTAATCGCGTTTCCGCGGTGCAAAGGGTAACGAGAGTAGACTTCCGTTTCTAGTCGAAGAAGAGTAAAGAGAAAGCCACTATAGTTGATACGTTCGTTAATATATTTGACTGACCGTCGTCAATAAAAACTATATATACCGAAGGTGCACGAGTTAAAACATGACGCAACTCGCGAAGACAACATTCTGTTAATAATATAATATCCAGGGTCATCATCCAAGTTTTCAATCAAGTACCTGGACCATTATCCGTGTACGCCCTTCTCTTATCAGGACGTCTCTGTCCGTTGGACGTCCTCAGCTGTTGCTGGTGTTGTTGTTGCTGTTGCTGTCTCCTCTTCGCCTGGTTCCTCGCCATCTTCTCTTTTTTTCTAGTGTCCGCGCTGGAGGCCTCCGGTAGATCGCGATCGAGCAATTTGTTGGTGTCCTCGATGGCGTCTTTGATCATGCTGATGGCGGAGGAAGATCGCGTGGAGACGTGAATCGGATCCAGAGCCTCCATGGCGACGACGTCGGGCACCGGTTGCACGTATTTTTCGAGATCTACCCCGATATCGCGGCCGATGCTCGAGAGGAGATCGATTTCCTCGAGCTTGGTGTAGGTGGGCTGTTCTTCTGGGTAACTGTCAGTGTCCGTGTTGCTCCCGGAGTCGTCGTCGGCGGAGCCGTTCGACGTGACGGTCTGGCGGTTGCCTATTTTCGAACGTGCCTGGCGAGGCAACTCCTTTGCCTCGCGTATCAGGTCGATTGCCTCCACCACGATATCCTCCGTCTGAAAAATAAAAACGCTCGTCAGGTCTTTCGTCGTCGTTGCAAACCGCAATACCATACGATAAAGATTAAGAATGGGACTAACGTTTATCTACGCGTGATTTAACACTTTATAGAGCTGAACTCCCTGGGCATTTTTTCCCTTTTTTTTGTCATAATCCATTTATTTAGTGGTAACAACGAATACCGGTGACTTGTAAAAGGTTAAGAGGGGTTTCTTCTTTGCCAACTATATTGCTGTATCGATTACAATTTGGAGTATTTCATACGTTGACGTCAGTTTTTATAGTCGAAGCTGATCTGTATTCCTACTAGCTGGCATTCAGTTGCCAAGTGGAAGCAAGTCCGTGGCTAAAGTTTCAGGAAATTTACGATTAACGCTGCCGTGTAACTACACGACGTGAAACAGTTGAGAGTTACGCTGTTTTAAAATGGGGAACGTGCCGTGAACGATGCTGAATACATTAACGCGGTCTGCACGCGTGTGCGTCTCGTATGCAGTCGTTAGCCTTCCACATGAGCTACGAGTGCCGGCGTGCTCGATAAGGAATAAATTCTCGGATAGTAATTAATTTATGAAATAACGTTAGTAATCATTTTTTATAGAAGGTTACACAGACCATTTCGCGATGTAATTACTATTTGTTAATTATTAATTAAAATAAATTCCCGTTAATTTAGATCGCTTCGGTATAACGAAGAAACGTTTACGTTGCAGACGGTCTTTAATTCGCGTGAAAAATCGCAGCAATTAAACGCTTTTGAAATCCTTTCCACCAGAAAATTCAACGCAAACGCGATTCGTCTCGTTCACACGTGCAATATGATACACGTGATGCAATTTGCTGCAAAACGTACACGGTGTCGTTAAAATAGACGCTAAACACGTGTTACCTACTTCCCATCTATATTCGTTCAATGCTCTATTTGTTGAGACAATAGCAATCCTTCTACTCTGGTATCGACATCTATTTTATAATAAAAGAAAGAAACGACAACTTTATAGTATACTTAAAAATTGTATTCAAAGTATTTGAGTTGTTGACTTCTCCAAAGGCATCTGGTCCAATTTAGATTGGGTCGAATAAAGAATCATCGCGAGGCTAAAATGTTGAACATTTAGAATTACGTGGAAATTATTCCGATGAAGTACACAACGTTTAAAGTTTTTATAACCGACCGCGACCCTTCTTATGCATCAACCTAATACAAACATTTTCTTAACAAACACGAGATCACATTACCGTATCCACAGTATCAAGTGATCGATCTTTTCATTACCGTTCACGTTATCCAACGACTGTGACATCACTCGCTTGTTACACGAAGGTAATGAAAAGAAACATTTCGATACCCACCTCGCCAATTTCGCTGGTCTTCCCCGAGTCCGGTATCTCCTCGATTTCTGGAAACTGGAGGGTCTCCTTGACGCTGGTGGTCAGCTCGACGATCTCCACCTCGACAGAGACCTCGCGATCCTGCTTGTCCTTCAGGATCGCTTCCGAAAATTCAGTGGTGGTTACGGATACCGTGTCGGCGAGTGCTTCCTCCGGTTCCAGCACCGTCAGATGCGTCTCCGCCTCGACGACGCTGTTGACAATCACCGATTCCGGCGAGAGTATCTTCTCCTCCGTCCTCGAATCCTCGACGCTCTTCACGTAGTTTATGCACTTCTCCGAAGGCGGCACCACCGACTCGTACAAAGATGTTACGGTCTGGAAGCAGAGCCGAGAACCGACAATCAGTTTCGCGGGCTTCGTGACTGGCCTGGCGTAGGCAGGCGCACCAGCGATTGGAGATCGAGAAATCGATTCTTTTGGTTCCTTGGGATTTCTTGAAGTAGGCATAGGAGGAATTTATCCTTCCTCAAACGTTACTTAAAACTTTATCAAATACCATAAATAACACGCAAGGATTGATTTACCTGTATATTGAACTTGGGCTTCTCGTAGAAAGTCTTCCGCTGGTTTTTCTGCCCGCAGAGATGGTTGATGCTGTCCTCGATGTTGTTATTATACTCGTTGTCGTTCTCGACTGGTCGAGTGTCGATCTCGTTTAGCGTGGCGTAATCAGGGCAGCTCTCGTGCTCGTCCTCCGTCAGATCTGTGTCCGAGAGAAGCGAAGGCGCCAGGTGTTGAAAGCCTGGATAGTTGGGGTTGACGATACCGCGACAACCCGCGGGTAGATTTCCTTCCTCGGACCAGTCGGACCACTCGGACGGTGTCAACTCGTGGGACGAGTCTTCGTGAGAGGAGTTACGCCCTGCGGAATTTCATGCTCGTTGAACATTGCCGGAATACAGTATAATCGGGCATAGTAACGCGGCACTGACTCATCGCAGCTGTCCAGGCATACTGATCCAGAAGAGGGGGATCTCGTGATTGAACCGTTTCATTAAAATACAGATTGATTTGACGCGTCGACGCGTTTTCGTGCAGGGGAACGCGAGTTTTCGAAAAGATAGTATCGGTCTTATCTTATGTATATTTAACTTGTCGGTCTTTGACTCTGGTTTTCAGGGATTGAGCAGTCGTGTTCAGTCGTTGCAATGTTCTCGATTCTGTCGTTTAATAAGTATTTCTTAGTAAATTAATAAATAAATTCATTATAAGTAAGGGTAAAGTTAACATAAAGACAGATTAAGATTCCAATCAGGACAACAACGAAAACACATGGACGTCCTTGTTTCGTTCGATGCCTTCTTTTTTTTTGTTTTTGTTTGTTTAGCAGACACCCAGCCAAATTGGGCGATATATCAGTGCTTAACTCTATAAATATATCAAGGTCGTGTGCGTCATTAGGTCGAAAGAATTCCGGTTAATGTCAAGAACAAAGTCATTCTTGTGGAACTTGGGGATCTGCCTGAAATACCGAAGTTCGTGACTTTTATGATAATACTGAACCCAGTTTGTTGATATTACACTCGACATCATTTTCATATCCATTGCTATGGAATATAAGTGAGACTGGTTAGCCTTTCGATTGGCACGTGGAATTTCTGTGATGAAAATTTTAGCAACATATTTTGGTTCTAGTAAATCATAGTTGAATTTTTATCATAGAATCACTATGATCACATAGTGTGGATTTTATAGGAGCGCAGGGCAATTCTTGAAAGTGTTAATTGAAGAAAATTGCGTTATGAATCAGCAATTACGATGACAAATCACGAGAAGACTGATCTCAGCAGATTATTTAAACTATCATATTTTTAGTGAGCGTTTTCATGAAATTTTTAATAGATTCTCTCGAGGATGGATCAAATTATCGTTGATATCGATTTATTATACACAATTGCTAAAATCTTCTCTATAATTAATCATTGTCTCCTGGTTTCAGTATTTTATGATGAGTTCTACTTGGTCTTTTTGAAAAATAGAGAATACTTTTTTATTAGTCTACAATGTAAACACTGAACTCACAAGAAGTTGTGTAGTTATATCACAGAGCTACGGGGAAAAACCTTGAAGAGAACGTAACAGTAAATTCAGTGTATAATTAGATCTGCTGGACCAGGAACTCGTGCATTATAACTACAGGAAATTAAATGTTCCGATTAGAAGAATTCAATCCCCTTCAAATTCTACAAAGAGAAAAATAAGTTTGCAAATTTCAGTTTGCTTGCGTCATAAATGTTCTTTGATAATCGCTATCATTTAACTTTTATTTTCATAAAATTAAAAAAATGCTTAAACAAATCCAGTCAAATAAATTTACAATCAATTATAATCATTACCTTCGTAATCGGCCAAGCTCTCGATAGAACTGTTTCTGCGGATCCTAGGTATCGATAGATTGTTATTCAAATTCTCCGTCTCGTTGTTCGAGCTATCGATCTGCACGTTGTCGCGAGTGATGGCGAGGGAAGACCACGTGGTGGTGTCCTCGGCGACTCGGAAATCCTCGGCGTCCTCGGAGCTCAAGTCGGCCGACGACGGGCTTCTGGTCACCGAGACGTTGTTCGTCGAGGATGTCTCGTTGCGATTCCCGATTTCCTCGGTGCCTGGCTGGTGCTGGTCGCTCCTACGAAGCTGACTGCGAGCGAGACAGAGAAATGAGTCCAAGTGGATCGATACGATCCGTTAGTCGCGGCCCGTACGATCTATGGCGATGCAAATATAGTCAGCACACCTACGTAAGACGTTTGCGAGGTAGCGCGAGCCACTCCGCTCACCCACACACGCCGCACCGCGCTGCGCCGCGCCGCACAGGGCCATTTGCATTAAAATCCCGACAATTATCCATTTTCAAAACGGATTCGCGACACGGATCCACCAATTTGTCTGTACTATTTAGTCGAACGTATTGGCCTGATTACTGCAGAGTTGACTATGATTTATCAAACTAATTTTTATCGTATACACTCATACACGGATCTATTCGAACGCTTGTGTTCGAATATCCAAATAATCTAAGTAATAAAAATGAAAAGCATCTCAATCTTAAATTCTCGATTAAATTTTATGTATAATTCCAGCGACAATGAACCCTTTATACATTCCCAAAGTTTCATAATTTGTTGAATTTCCTAGTTCGAGTTAGTCTCGTGTCGATCTCACTTCTTGCAAGCATCGATCACGAAGGCTCTCTAATCTCAGCATATCAATTATTGCTCAGTATATTGCATTCGTCCAGAGATTCATACAAACATACATCTATGCTGTACAGTATCGGTGCAAAAAAAGTCTTTCTACGAGATCAAACAGCAGGCGTTCGTTAAACTTGATTGTCGCTAACCGAAACGTCAAGCAAACGCAAACATCGTCAAGCTCGCGTGATCGAGTACGACAGCCAATCGATATTCGGTGGTGCATACGAATGTGCAATTTCAACGAAGGGATCGTCAAAGACCTTGCGAATCGTAGATCGAACGTGTTTGCAGAAATTAATGAATATATAATTGGCATGACGTCGTGCATAGAGAACATCATATTCGAAACAACAATCGTAAAGAAAATTGTGAACTGAAATCTATCGTGAAGCCATCTGTATCTAGTGAAGGAAAACGTAACACCGCACTAAACAAAATTTCTAACAACAAGAGTCTCGTGTAATCGCTGCAGATCACAAAGAAACGAATATTAAACCTAGCGAAGAAGTAAAATTCGAGCATAGTCGTGTGAATTGTTGCTTGATGTGAACAAATATTGAAAAACAATGACAATTCAAGCATTATAGTAATCGGACCTGAGTATTTTTGAAACAATATTTCATGTTATTTCATTTCACATTCGAGTAAAAAAGATTTCTTAAAATAAATTCTTTTTGTCGGCATTGGCATTGTTTTTTAATTTGATTATCGTTAACGAGATGATCTACCTGTAACAATGCTCGTACGTTCAACAAACACGTGTGTTGAAAAGGTTTTTGGATCGGTGGTAAGAAAGTTCATGCGACAATCACTTGTTGCGATGTGTGTGCGACTGTTTGATGCGTTCGACAGACAGATATAAATATTTACAAATGGAGGGCACACCGAGAAATAAAATACTGGAGGTGGTAGGATGGGTTATTGCTTTTCTGTAAACATCATAAGAAGCACGTATCCTAGAATGCATGATGAAACAATAACAATTAACGTAAACGGCATATTGTATCAAAAAAGGGGACCGCTTAGAGTCAACACTAACCTTCTGGTTTTCCTTTTCAGTTAAATGCCTTGGCATTGCTAATAATAAGGTTTGGAATAAATATTCTACAATTTACACTAGATAAGTAAACATCTAAAGCAACTCAATGCTAGATCTCGGTGAAACTACGCGACTGAACGTGAGCTAATTGCTAATTCTACCAAGACGGTACTCCTGTTAACTTTAACAAATGAAATACTGTTTTTTAAAATGTTGTCCAACGTAGTATTTGAGAAGTAAGTTATGGTATTGGTCGTAGAATTAAATGCAGGGTAATCGGGGATACAATTTTCGAGGAATTCAGGACTATATGGTATTCGCAATAGTAGAGAAATTTTTAATTAACAAAGGTCAAGAAAATCAACCCTCGAACTAATTATTCTCTGTTCTTTGATGATACGATATTTACGTGTAATATTTAATTAGACTGAGTATGTTTATTTATTCATAAATATGTGGACACTTTCCACGTTCAATGAATAGTTACACTGTGTGTAACTATTCGAACAGTATCGTTGAACACGGAACGCAAACAACCAAAGACAGCGCGAAATAAAAGGGTTTCCACGGCAGCCACGCCATTCGCAAATAAAGAAACGTGGTTCCACACACAGCAAGTTCACGAAAATCGCGACAACTCGCCCTGCCGCAGGGGTAGCACTGCCCGAGTCCGCGAAATCGGGCCCGGTGGAAGCTCGATAGGGTGAACGAAAGCGATGATGAAACGAATCAAGGCTACAGGACAAGAAGGCAAGAGCGTAAGGTTCGCGATGAACAGAGTCGGTCGAGGATGATGGACGTTGCGCTTACTTGTTGTTCAGTCCCCCAGGATGCAGCGGTACCGAGATGACGTCTTCCCTGAGCCGCATATCGGATCCTCGTCTGGAAATAATCGAAATAAAAGGTCAATGTGGTTCCTCAGCAACGATTCTTTGCGTTTCTGCGGCAATTATATCACCTTAATTAGGAGTAATTTATTTGTAGGCTTTTTAATTTTAGCGGT
The DNA here is from genome assembly GCF_026283585.1 of Hylaeus volcanicus. Lineage (NCBI taxonomy): Eukaryota > Metazoa > Arthropoda > Insecta > Hymenoptera > Colletidae > Hylaeus > Hylaeus volcanicus. Next base: position 29,538,548 of record NC_071976.1, read on the forward strand.
TAGCTTTTGGAATTTATTATGTTAGCGGTTGTCTACTAACGATGCTCAACTTTAGGAAATAAGCAAATTTACACTATTCGGAAGGTAATTGTCAGCCAAACAACACGTAAGTCTCAAATACAAGACGAGAAATTACAAATTATTCCAAGCAAAATCTATTTATTAGATTCGTCACCCACTGACTCTTTTTAAATAGACCGGTGGTTGAGGCGCTATAGTGAGAAGAATCAAAGACCTTCCGCGGGTAACTTTTCGGTCGATTCTTATTATACTAAACAAATACTCGCCGACGTGGTGTCACACGAATCACAACGCGCGTTCTACTTTGGCTTCATCTTAGAACACAACTGCCAAACAAAGCGCGGCACAGGTATGTCACGTTCACGAGGGAAGGACTCTCATTCTTCGACGGAATACACGTACGCGAACCGCGTGGCTGCGATTAGCTCATCGATCCCGTTGGATCATTTTCGCAGGTACGACACACAGGAACGTGAAAGAAAAAGAGAACAGCAACGTGCTGTTGGAATCGATCGCTGCGACCAAGTTCCTCTACCTATCCCGAATGGAAAAAGGGAATGGGACTCACCCCGACCGCCATGTTGAAGCCGTGCGCAAGGGTGTTCGCGTTTCCCCTGGTTTATCGACTCGCAACCAACACCCTCGTTCCTGTTCTCCTTTCTCTGCCCCACCTCCCTCACCCTCCCTATCAACCCTCTCTCTCTCTCTCTACCTGCGGCTATACCATGTCCCTGGCTCTCTCTATCTGACATTCCACTCGGTCGCTAAACACTCCTTCAATTTTTCTAATCTTTCATTTGGGGTGATTTTTACTGGTAGGCTGGTTTTAAATACTTTTTAAATATTTTCTGTGTCGTGTATGTTGAGGGTGCGTGATTTTTTGGGGGAGGGATGGACGGATGGGTATTTAGGTGCTTCGCGTAGCGGTTTGGGGCAACTGTTTAATCGATCGTTGCGCGTTGCTTTTAGCTTGCTTTGTGTTTTAGCTAATGGGTATGCTCATGATTTTAAGGACTATATTTTGCTTGGAATAATTTGTCATTTCTCGTTACATTTTGGTTATGTATGTTTGCTTTTACTTTTCCCCGTGTTTTAGTTAATGACCTGTTTTTACTATTTTGAGCTCTTCGAGAATTACGTATGGCGTGGAAGCATTCATATTTGAATATTTTTGGTTCGAATGAAAGTCATTTGGATAAGTAATTATACTCTGCTTTTTTTCAGAAATTATTTTCAGCCGTTTCGTCACACTTTATTTCGTTATTTGCAACCTTTTCTAAAATTTATAGGTTGTACCCCCTCGAGAATGTACATAAAATACAACGTTGTTCCTTGCAATTCCTCCCCGGAGATTGAAACCGGCAGAGGATTACCTCGCGTATCTGTTTTACTGTTCCCGTAGTTTACTTCTGTTATTTCACGCCTACTTATTTTCTACGGCTTCCGATTTCTCATCCGTTTACCTCGATTCCAAAGCATTCTAAACACTCGCTTTAGCAGAAGGGCACGCAGGTAACGTTTCGTAATCTTTCTTTATCCGAGATTCGCACAAAATCAACGAGTCCTGAAACTAAATTGATTCGAAGCTGTTTTTAAATTAAATCATGTGAAACAGTGACGAGGGTCAAATCAGTTCAATTTCCGTGAGTGAAATTTATTATTAATGTGACAGTTAACGTCCAGACAAAAATGGAAGGGAGGATGACAAGGGATACAATTCGGTTCGCTTGGTTCTTTCATCAAATATGTACAACACGGGGATTGTAATTTTCTCGAATGAGATTGGAAAAGTGAGAACCTTGAAATGTTCCCCTAAGAAAAACTGTTCTGGAAGATTAGGTTTGACGAATATCATTCGATAAGTAACGCGATTGATCACCAAATCATGAGAAACTGAAATGGTCTTATGTGTTATTATATTAATTTAATAATAACGAATGCAATCTTCGAATTGAAGTGTTAGTTGTAGTTCAATTATTCTGACCTATTTCTCATTCGGAAAGATGGCATTCAGAGAACCACGAGCGAAGTTACAGTTATTCCACGGTGCCAAAGGCTCCTGACGACTATTTGCAGTTACTTCCACGATTGACCATTTGCCCGATCGATATCGATTGACCCAAAAGAGTTTGTTATATAGAACATCAATAATAGATAGATTTTCACAAAGCTGATTTTCATTCTCAAACTGGAACGTGAAAAGAAATCTTAAAAATTAGTTTCGTTTTTAGTATATATTAGATTTCCATTTGAGCTTGTAACATAATATCCATGATCGATGCAAAGATTCTAGCTAGTTCCACACTTCGGGGCAAGGCGATAAGAGGGATGTTGTCGCCTGTTGATACATAGTTCTACATCGTCAGATACTACCGGTGAAAAAATCCGATAGATTCAACGAAAGGATTACCTTTATCGTATTTGCAAGCTGCATCTATTTTCAATGACTTCCAGTTTTCATTGGACTACGTTGCAGAGATTTTAAAAGCCCACATACTTTATAAACTTTTGACACATTTTGTTTCATTTGCAATTTGAATTTCTTTCCCTCATAATTCCTCCTTAAACAGCGAGAAATGATATCAACAATGGTTTCCAAGGCTTCGGTGCAAGGTCGAGAACGTTTCTTCCGAAGTAACCGTGAATGTCGCACTCTCGCGAATAAAGTTTCGTCATTGTCATGTGGAGGAGCGAACATTATAAGAAGGGAAAGAACTGTGGAACGATAGGAAAGAAGGGAAAGAAACGAGGCCTGCATATAACGGAGTAGCCGTGACACCCGACTGTTTTCCCAACTTAGGGGACATTCTGCTCCCTCTCGCTCTCTTTTATTCTCCGCCATCCTTCTTTCTCTTTCTGTTGCGTGTCGTAAGCAGAGTCACGCATCGATCGACCAAGTCCTTTCTACCCTTCGCGGTGGTGGGCTCCACTAAGGCCAAGCAGATACCCAGGTTCCAGGTTCAGACAAGTATCGAATGTATCGATACAGCCAGCGAAACTATCGATAAGCACGCCAAACACTCCCGCACTCCAAAATTATATATAATTTTAATCCGTTTGTTTCAAAGAACAATCTCCAAGTACTTTTTTACTATCAAATAAAACGCAATTAAAAACTATGAATAAAGTAAAGCACTTGACACTAATTAAGTAAATCAACCATATCATTGAGTTTCCAAACAAACAAAAAATGATGGTAAAGTTTTCGATAGGCCATTTTATCATTGATCAAAGATCAATCAATAAATACTCCATGTTGCTATTCAAAAACAATGTTTCTTCGTTACAAGTGCACGCACAGATCGAGGGTACGGAGTCCTCTAAATAATTGACGTCGGTCTCGCGCATCCATTGAATTGGATTCTGATTTTATCGATTGGACGATTTATTGACGAGGAACACAGAAATAATACCTATTCGACACACTGTCGCGTTTCTCCATTGAAATGTACACCTTAGCGCCTGCCAGTATAAATATTGCAATACGAGTCGCATAAATAAAGCTATCCATAGTTGTTCAAAGAATACTGATGACGAGGCTCAGTAACGCGAATGCGCTTGCTTCCATGCTGCGGACTAATACGATACAATGATGATTTCGTTTAATGTAGAGAGAAGAATATTTAGTCAGCATTTTTTAAATTATGAATTTTTTTTATAATTCTTTGGTCGAGACTAGCAGTTTATTTTTTAAGACTTTATCCACTGGAATTCACTTATTTAATACAGAATAATGTTAGATACTTTTTGTACAAATTATTTAAATTAATTCATTTCGTAAGCATGAATTATTTCAGGCATTGAAAGAATTAATACGTATATTCGTTTCCTTGAATTCATTCTTTGGAAGAGCGATTTTAGGTTGTTTCTTAATGAAAGCATTCACCATGACGAAAGAGGAATTCCACGTCATACTTGTGGAATTTTTTGACGTAGGTCGAGCATTCCGATGCGATAGCTTGATCTTAATCACTCGAGATTGCGTACCCGCGGCGCTAGACGTCGTGGCGCCCTCGTATAGAATACAATGTGTTTGTCGCTGTGTTCGAGGTCACAGGCAATAAATTTGATTTTTGTGTACTCTGCTCCAAACGCGGTATACTCTTATCGAATGAGATCAATTATACAAAAACACCTGGATCAGCATTATCGGTTCAATTTGATTTGTTCAAAATATTATTTCCAATGTTATAAATCCTATTCATCCAAAATCTTATTTCTAATTCTACAACCTTTATGGCCCACTTTATAACTCCATCTCATTATAAACTAAAATAGCGTTTTCCTATTATTAACTCGATATGATTCGTGTATAAATGCGACGAGGAAATGCTGAGATATATATGGAGGTAAATCGGATCATGACGCGCGCGCTTACAATCGGACTATGCTTCTTCGAAATCGATTTTCTCGAAACGGATGCTCCGTCCAACAAATTTTATCTCACGTTTTCGATTTCTGTTTGCATGTAGAATCACTTTCTTTCCAGTCGAACTGTTCGTTATGGCAAACCTTGTAGAATGAAATTACGTTTCATAGCGAACAACTAACAATTTGTTTGAATGATTCCAATCGAGTAAACGATGCGAGAAGTAACTTTTCTGTCAGGAAGTGCAAACTGTACTGGGTCAGACGTTTTAGTCAGACATTACCCAATTGAGTCCACATTCTACTTACGCATGGTATATGTTATCATATTCTGTTTAACACTAAACTACCAAGTTGGCCAATTTGACTCGAGTATTTTAAACTTCTTCGTAAAATTATTCAATAAAATTATTTATCAATTATTCAATTTAAATCTTTTCTTTTTAAAAAAAAATCATAGATCTTTCTGGCGATTCAAGCAATTTATGAATGCATCATTTATTTATTATTACAAGTCTTTCAATTTAACAAAAGACGAAATTGCCAAACAATAATAAATCGCTTGTATCACTTATCTTACATGTTAATTTTTTATTTTTGTATTTGTTGGGCAATGTTCTACTCCATACTCTCTACTGTTTCTTCCACCCGCTCTTATAAACAACTAATAAAAAAATAGATATCCTTCAAGTGTGTTACATATTTTCATATCGAAATCAATTATACTTGAAACTTGTTGGCACAGCAGCTCAATGTGCCTAATCATCATAAACACAAATACGAACCTCCGCAAGAATAATTCTTGTAAAGTACGTCGATTGTATCGCTATATTTTTCTATGAAAACATTAAATCCTCGTTCGTGAGTAGCCCTGCAGGTTCATCCACCTGGCGTCCATTACTTCACGAACTCATAAATAATCCCCCAAGCAACCTCCTTCTTGAGACATAAAACAGATCCTTCGACATCCACCAAACAAGATCCTCCGTCATCTCAAGCACGTCACTTTCTAAAAATATTTTTTGGCAAGCCGTACTCACTTGGTCGCGTTACGTGCAGCTGGTGATGTTCCCAGAGGATGACGCCGAGTCCTTCAGGGTTCACGAAGCTTCCCAAGCGTCGCGTCGCTGTCTTCGCATTAGATCCGCCAGCGAAACCGTTCAAGGACGGAGAAAGACACCGGGACTTGGAAGGAAAACTACCCTCGATACGTGACGGCTGCGTCGATTCGCGAAATTCGAGTCTGCTCCGTCGGTTTTCTCTTCTTTTTTTTTTTTATTTCCTTTCTCGTTCGTGATAGCCGCGCAGGAAAGGAGGATGCTTTCGGTGCACGCGCGAACAACGGGAGGAGACTGCGAGAAACGGTGTCGGCGTTCGATCTTCCCCCCTCCTTGACTCTCTTTCTCTGGCAGTCAACCCCACGACGGGGGTGGTGCATGCGCGTGGACGAGCGTAGGGGTTACTGACGCCGTCGTTCGAGGTGAACGAGAGTTCGCTTTTTGGGCAGCTCGATATCCAGCCATGGCCACTTTTTTGTGGAATTCGGCGATGACTGAGGGTCAGTAATTGTGTTTTCCAGGGACTTTCTCGTTTTTTCAGGTCCGGGGATTTCGGGATTGGCTTTCTTCTGGCGATGGTTACGAGAATTGTCTAGTAGGATTTTGATTGTAACGAATGAATATCTCGGTATATATTTAAACAGTTACCACTTAACTCGTACACCATGGTGTCAATTGCATCTTGTCTTAGATAGTTGTTCGTCGAATCTGACGATTGGTCTTCATTGTCCCGAATACTATTGTTTAGATTTATGCATCGCAGAATAGAATCCCGACATCCATGCGTTAGCATTAAAAAGTAGAATTTCTAGTAGGCATAAAATGTTGCTCAGCGTATACAATCGTCCTATTAATTACGAAACGCGTAATTAAATATAAAGCTGCGGTTGCAGTTATGTAAGTTACAGTAATTAATCTTCTGAACCATTTAATGCAATTAAAAATCACAAAATCGAATTCTCTAAAACTCAGTAGCTCAGTTAGTTCCTTAAAAGGAAATTAAATGGACAATTCTCAGTTAAATTGAAGAATAATTTACGTCAGTTTTAAGAGAATGGAACTGTTTCCATAGAAAGTGTGTTTTATTTTGTAATGTATCGTAGAAAAATATGAATCAATTCAAAACAGTATACTGTATCGCGGTTTTGCAAGAAGCCAATGACCGAGAAACGAGTTTCAGCTTTATTGCCACGTAATCGCGATACCGCGCGAATATTTAAGGCATTACTCACAAGGTGGTGTCGACACGACACATATTGCATGCAATTTGCATTAAGTCAACCTAATTTGTGAAATTCATCGATTTCCATCGCAGGAACACGTTTCGCGTCCGTGTAACATTACACGAGGACAGAAGTAAGATGATTCTAGTATTGTTATTTTATTTAAAATATTTAGATACAAATTATCTTTATATTATTCAATATATGTATAATAAACTCGTACAAGTAGATATTCTATTGCTTCGATTATTTTCGAACAAAAAATTGTTGAATATAGCTGCGATTTTCATGCGTCCAACTTCTTCTTTTATAGAGTAGAATATAGAACAGGCGTCGTTGCGCTCTTGTATGTATATACAGGGAAAACGTGTTAAGGGTGCCACAGAATAGAGGCTTGTTACACTGGAAGCAATCAGGCTTCCAGTTAATCAATTGATCCTGTTAGCTGCGAGTAAGTTGTTAAGGAGAGAACCTGGAAGTAAAGTTTCCAGTAGCTGGAAGTTAATCACCAGACAGCAAGACACGTCGAGAGCGACTAGATTCACAGCTAGCCAATTAATTTGGCTCATTGCTTTTGAAAGGAATGGTGGACCTCTGGAATAAGAGAAAGTCTTTAAATTCAAGAAGGATGGGAATACAGATTTCTAGCGTAGAAAAATGTGGATAAAATTTGGAAATTTGTAATGTACACGAATAGTATGTTTACAATTAGCTGCATATTTCGATTGATTTTTATATGTATCTTGCTTCGTACTTTTTTTTAATAATATTAATGCTTATAAGATTATATTGAGTTTGGTCGTTTGAAATGTTCTGGCAGATTTTTACATAAAATGTTATTCAAAAATAGGAAATATGTTAGAAAGGATTATTCTTATTGACGCGCGAGTTTCTCATAGTTTCCATCCATGGCATTAGATGTCACCATTGAGTTCTCTATTGTAGGTAATGTAGAAAATTTGGAAAAATTCTCTTAATTAGTTTAGCGGTTAATCTGAAGAGCGCGAAAGCAGCCCACGGTATCCAAACGGTTACGAACGAGTTAGTTTAACTTATCACTGCTAGATGGCAGCTCCATGACGTATCGTTTCGTTTCAACGCGGTCAACATGAAAAACTGAATTGTGTATTTGTAAATTCACATATTTTGCAATTCGAAAACTTTTAAATTCCATATGTCGCCCTGGAGGCGCCACTCGAGCGCAAAGGGGTAACATACCCAATGGGAATGCTAGAGAATACCGAAGAGAAGTATTTATGCAAGCAAACGTAAACGCAAAGTAGTGTCAAACAAGAATTAAATAAATTATAGTTGAATTATATTAAATTATACTCAAGTTATACGACATTGCGTCTTTATAAATAAAATTCTATCCGACACTAGAATAAAGCAAACTTGTTTCGACTTGTTCGCCTATCGCTGCCATGTAATTTTTCTTCCGCGAAGCCCCCCCTACAAGAGGCACGCAACAGCGACGATAAGAACGCAATAATCTGCGTCGACGGACCCTCGTCCGACGAAAAACTTTCGCTTCGACTGAATCGAAGCGGCGAGGAGGCGTGATAAGAGTTTGATCGTAATCTGGAGGGAAGGCGCGGGGGCGCGTTAATAATCTCTCGGGTGGCAGTCTTCTTATCACGCGTTCACATCGTGACTTAAGTGATGAATTAAGGTCGTGCCCAGCGATCTAGGACGATCGCCAATGCCACAGTTGATTTTCTGCTAGACGCGCTCGTTAAGATGGATTATATCTCTGAAGATGTCCACCATTTTGTAGACGAACTCTAGTGCCACCTGAAACGGGCTTTCTTTGCAACATGATTGGGACGAAGTAACGGTGAAATTCGTACATTCGTAGACGTAAACGGAAGTATCATGTACGATAAATACTTTACAGCATTGCAGGAAAAGTGAGAGAAAAAGTAATGGCGTCCTTGTGCAAGGACTCTAACGTCACAAATTCCTCCCACAGTGTAAAGATTAAAATTCTTACTGGCAGACGTCTCCGCAAACTCTTCATATTAATCAACCTCACATCTATGGCGTCACCTTGAACATAACGTTTGTGAAAGAAAAAGGCATTGCTTTGCATCGTAAACTTTCATTAACAAACTTTACTTCAATGTCTACGAGTCGACTTAGTGATCTTAAGGACGCGGAACAATCGTTGAGCTCGCAACAGCGTAAACGGAAATTGCGAAAACTTCTGTCGCCTTGTATATTATTAGTTGGATGAAAATTTCTAAACCAAGGATACCTCGCGTGGCTTTTAACAAAGTTTCAAACCGAGGCTGAAACGGGAATTGCTTGGCTCGACGTGATTTCAGACTATATATTTCAATACGCCAGGTCCTTTCTCTTCAAAATTTCGAAAGTGTCTTTCATCCGGGTGCGCATTCAATTGGATTTCAACAAATTGCAGGCCGAAGAATACAAAGGCTCTTTCACGGCGCACAAAAAACTGGAGAGCCGGCGAAACGCCGTCCCTCTGAATTTTAGAAATATTAATCTATGAACTCTTTCAGTCGCTGCTTTACATTCTGCGCGCATAAATGCAGCAGCCGGGCTTGGATCGTGGTAGATACGACGAAGAAGATGGGGACAATGTGGCACCTTATCGAGATTTAAGTGGTTCATCCTCTTAAAGTATCATGGAACCGATATACGGTCTACCGGTTTCTTTGTCTACGATGTTTCATTGGCCTCGAAAGGATTTATCCAGCCCCTGGTAGATGTGGAATATTCTGGGTAATTTACTAGCAGTGTACAGTGAGCCCCAAAGACAATCTTTCAATTCTTTCTATTGACTAATTATATGGTTCCAGTATCGCTATTTTATTTAAAAAATCTAGATAAAAATTATTATGTTATTACTTAATATTGGTATGTATAATAAATCCGTGCAAATATATTTTCCCCTATGTAACGAGCAAGTAGATCGTTAAGTTCGTAAACACTGTTCCGCGAAATTTTCGTGAGAATTAATCACCGTACGAATAATTTCCGTGCTGGCTGACAATCAAGCTCCACCCTCGCAGCCAGGCAAACATAATTCGACTGCCGCGGAGTCGCGTTCCGGCGTTTCTTGAGCGAACGCAAGGACGTTGGAAATCATGCAAACATCATCAGGAGGATTTGAAATGTGAGCACACGCCGGGGGGATAACTGGCTGAATCCGTTGCCTTCGACGGCAACGTCGAAAACAATGGCCACTTGTGCGTAAAAGTAGGACGCCCCGACTACAAGAGTGTTCATCGTAACCGGTCGTTACGATTCCTTGGACTGTGATCTTAGAAAAAGATGTTATTAGTTACAAGAAATTATGCCATTTTCTTTTCGCTAAGGAACATTATTGTATAGTTTAGAAATTATAGGAAGAAAGGATAACGATATAATGTAACTCTGAAGTACACAATTTAAAAGGATACTTTGGTCAGGAACTTCCTATACAATGTTCTATACAAAAATTCCTTATGGATTTAAAAACGAAAAATTCAAAAAAATAGATTAGAATGCCTCCTTAAACTAAAAATAAAATTTGCTAACAATCTACACCTTACGAAACCTTGTGAAAACATAAGTTTTCAATACTCTGACGACTCCAATAATAATTCCATTTGAAGATATCTTATCCACCCAACACAGCACAGAAAAACCACTTTATACCTCCTACCAATAGTCAGATGGACACTAATTTCGTTTCTTTTTTCTATAAAACTATCATGTCTAAAAAATACTGGACGATCGTTACGATGAACACCCCGTAGATCAGCGTCGATGAAACGAGAGCCAAGCGATTATAGTCGTCGCGAAGGAATACGAGGCGATCGCGTCGCGACGCCACGGCCTCCTTCGGAACCACCCCGAGACGCTCGCGATGCGTAATTAATATTTAAGCCGGGGCAACGGTGGAAGGACGTCGCGAGGATTCCTCTTTGCGTGCATTTTGTGAACCGACTGGCTCCGGAATTTACGAGCAAACTGTTGCTTTTGTTGCGCAGCGGCGACGCGACGGTTCTCGCGAAAACCCAAGCGTCGCGCTTGCGGAGCCGAATTGTTTTGCGTTAAAACGACTACGACGACGACGACGACGACGACGATGATGGCTCGTGGTAAAAAGGCGAGGCGGGATGAGATTCGCTGGGGGTTGAGGAGGAGGGGGATTGATTTATGCTCGGAAACGTGGAATACGCTCTTGATGAAATGTTGTTTCGCTGCGCTGGAGACAAGGCGCTTCAAAGGAAAATAAATCGCTGTGAAAATGGGAAAAATATTCTAGCATCGCGTGTTACGTAACACGGCGACGTGTTATGATGCTTTCTAATTTTCTTCGATTATTCCAATACACAATTTTGTACGAGGACGTTTGAAAAATGACGAACGACAGGAATAAAGAAGTAATCTCGATGTAACTTATTTAGAAATGAGCTTAAACCTTTGCCGTGACAGAATTGTACCAAAATCAGACAATTTGAATGGAGCTAAAGTTGTTGTGGTACAATTTGTTCTCGTACAATTTACAAAATATGAAAGAAAATGTTCCATAGAAACCAAGCTGCGGCATTTTCTGCCACGTCTTGTATTTCGAAACGACATAAATTGCTTTCCCTTAAAAAATATCGAATAGGAAGTGCTACCATCGTGGCAGAAGAAACGCAATTTTATTATCCTGAATTCTAACCAGCGATCATGGAATTAAAAACACAACATTGGAACATTGGAATCTCTTAATCCGATTTCCCTCTCGACTTTCAGACTCTCCGTGCCTAAAAAAGAAAACACAAAAGAGAAAAACTTAAATCCAATTCCGGAGCTAAGTCGATTTATATCAGTTTCCATCTGTTTTACTGGAAACCAAGGACTGAGAGCGTCACTCTGACTACATAGTACCGTCCTTGAATCGTCACTATGTTGTTGTCACCCATAAATCGCAGTGGATTCATTTCGTTCCCTGCAAATTATAAATCTAATCAGAATGCCTTAGAATTGGGATTTAAAAAATCAGACAAATTTTGTAAATAGTGCAATAATTTAATTTAGGCAAATTTCTTCAATAGATATCGAAGGTCCGAATACTTATGAGACTGACTTTGGGGGTCCCAATGGGCCCGGTTAATCGAAATCCCACTGTATACAATTCTGCCAAGCCAGGATTTTCAATGACTAACCGAAGAATTCTTTCCACAAAAAATGTAATTTCATCTTAAACATTAAGAAAGTTACCAGACTCCAAACCAAACCGTAAAATCGTCGAAATTCTTTGAAGAAAAGCTCCCAAGCCGAAGCGACGGAAAAACAGTTTCCCGTGCCACTTACTCGTCGCTCCTAACGAAGTTGAAGGCTACCAAGAGGAGAGAAAAGACGACACCGAAAAATTGGCTTAATTATGGGTCGCAATTAAAGGATGATAATGGCCGGAGGAGGACGCGAAAGCGCCGCTTCGGAGACGGGTAAAAAGGGAGGCCAGGCAGGAGCGTAAACAAGGAGAATGCAACGTGGGAGGGAGGGTGGCAGTGGGTGGTTGAAGGAGCAAAGAGCCAACACACGCTCATGCGCGCCTGGAACCCCGCCCTGTCGCTTCGGACGAAAGCTTGTCCCGTCGAGGACTCTCGGCTGAGGTTCGACGAGTAGTCACGCTTTAACTCGCGATCCGCGAGGCGGATGGTACCGGGAACGCGAGTCGTAGGTGCAGGTACCCGATGTAACAAGGATCGAGACTCTCAAGCTAGGCGAGTTCTAGCTCCTGCACTCTGTGCCGGATCCCGTGGAGCACGGTGGCACGGACGGCATTTTTCGGGGGGGGTTTGAACCTCGAGGAGAGCCAGGTGCAGGTGTCCAGGTGTTTCACGCGGGGGAGAGTCCGTCTTTGCGCGCCCTGTGCCCGAGTGTCGACCGAGAACTGTTAAACGAGGGAGGAATGTCCAGTGTGCGTGGTCTCTAGGTCGAGGGTGTCCGTAGGATCGAGGATTCATCGATCACGGCGTGAACGTGTCTCCAGGTGTCCGAATGTTTGAGGTAAACACGAATGCCGCGACGTGATCGAGCCAGATTCCGAGATCAGGAACAGTAAGCAACCAGTTGCCGTACGGGATTATCCTTGGCGATCGAGACCGACGAAGGATATATTTCTGTTCTTCGTGGGCTGGGAAGAAGGAAGAGGAGATGTTCTTCGCGGTAATCGGACTCGACCAATAGCGGAAGGATTTTATCCGAGTCGACGAGGAGCCGCGTCGAGAAGGCGGCCCGTCGTTCGTTAAGATCGTGTCGCGATATCCGATTTCTTCGATTATAGTAATAGTATCGACGCGATAAAGCACCGCGTCCTTCCGCCACGGGGAAAGAAGAAGCCGAGATCGATTTTTGACGTCTGACACGAGCGGCGTTATCCTTCGTTCCCGTCCAGGACGCGGCTCCTGTTGATTATAAGCGCTAATGGCAACGACGGTCGATCGATCATCGACCTCGTTAGCCGCTGGGATACTTGGTCGATGATTGTGCTCGCTTGATCGATTCCTCGAGCCGGAAGAAGAAAACCTTTCTCGATTCTGGAGAAATGCGCTACACGGGATATTGGAGATATGTGGTGCGCGTAACGTCATAGTTTTTGAATCAACCAATCAGGCCTAACTGTGCTTTGTAAAAATTTCTCACGAAAATTGTTGGTTAGCCTAAGTTTCCGACAGTGGGTGAATTCTACTAGGCTTAACTTAACCTCCGATCGACAACGAAAATTCTTCGAGTGTCTTCGATTTCAGCGACAGAGTTCAGTGATAGTTAGCGGGGGTAATAGTCGTACGACGGTGTGTTTAGCGCAAGAAGATAACGACCTTGAAACTTTTCCACACGGATCCGAGAGCTGACTCGAACACCGTCGAGATGCTCCACGCTCGACAACGTGACTACAGCTAAAAGGTCGTGATCGATCGGCTCGCTTCGATGGCCTAAGAGAACTTTAAACGTGCAAGGTCGTTATGCATAGCGAGAAAAGGGGGACGCTCTAAACCGCGTCAAGTTCTCGTCCGACTAGAACGGAATTGACCGTTCCGTAGGGACAATTTGCGAGGCCTACCCGACCTATTTACTACGAAGAGAACACAGTAGCGTCTCAACGGAAAGAGAGCCCTTCTCGAGACAGTCCAGATGACGCGATAGCGGAACCCGCTGATCCGCGCGATGCCGTGTCAAGGACATTCGCAGAAACGGGAACGTACCGGCACTAAGGAAATGTGGCACGCGGATCGCGGAGCCTCCCTCGAATTTTCACAGGGTTATCGACAGACCGCGAAGTCGCGGACGTGTCTCGCCAGGCGACGATAACGGAGGATCTTGTATCGCCTAGTTTCGAAAGCCTAACATACTCAACGAAATCGTAGACCGGGTACATCGTTTACGGTACGCTTCAACGACGCCTTCTCATCGGATTTCCACGTGGTCCCGAACGGCTCACGGAAGAAGATTCTCATCCATGGAATCGTCTTAATCCCAAATCGATATCCATCCTAGTTGATAGCCCGACGCGGGGAACGGAGTAGCAGATTTCGGTGCCGCCGTAATCCGCTAAATGAGATCCACTAAGGAAAAAGTCGATCAAGCGGCCCAGAAAGCTACCTCTGTCCCGTGCAAGAGGAACCTCGTCAGTCGACCTCGCAACCGACCCAGCCTCTGACCCCGTCGTCAGCACACAAAGCAGCCCCGCCAGCACTCGATGAGTCCTAGTGGAGATAAGGATCCTCGAGCACTCTCGATCGTTCGCCTCGAAAGCTTGAAGAAGCTCCGGTTGGCACCTCTCTGAGAGCGGTTGGGTGATGCGCGGGAGTAGCTCCGAGCTCCTGCTGGAGGCGAGCTGCGTCCAGTGCCAGAGCGATCATCCAAGCCAGCATAGGCATCAGCACCATCAGCTGAACGAGAAGCACGACTTCCAGGAGCGAGAGCTACGTCGTCGCAAGCTGTTGGAGCTCGGGTTCGGCGCTTCGCGGCGCCGACCGCCACGGCGTACCTGCCGTCAGCGGTTCAACTTCTACGCCACCTCGGCGTTGGCCTTCGTCGCGACGTCTGGCGGGGCGGCGCTCCTCTTCCTGGTGCCCCTCTACGTCGATCCGGCGATCAGCACCTTGGCAGCCGATTTCTCCCCCGAACCGGTTATCTGCACCACGTCCAGACGCGAGGAGCTCTACGGTTTGTTCAACTGCACGTGGAGCTCGTGCCGCGAGGGATGCACCAGTGACGTTTACAGGTGCACCCATATATACGTCACTTACACACCATGGAGCAACACCAGTATGAACAACGACACCGGAGGTAGAGGGAACAACGCGAACTCTACCGGCGTCGCGCACACCTCGACCACTCCGGGTAAGGATTATCTTCTCGGCTGTGAAAGTTCCTTTAGTGAAATAATAACGTAGAGTATGAGAATGAGTTCGACGAATGCACGGATCACGACAACCTCAGGTGCGAAAGAAGAGCGTTTGGACCGCGCGACAGTTTGAAGTGTGGCTAGAATGTTTAGGCTAAGGATGTCTCTTCTGAGGGGACATCGTAAGTCCTCGGACGAACTTATAGAATTCACGTACCCCAAGAGTTAACATCTTCAAGGATATTCCTATAAACGTGTAGCAACGTGTAACAACTACATACGTGATTGTTAATTTATTTTAAATACTGTCATAATGAAACGACCACCGAGAGTCTGAATAGATATTCATAATTAACTTTCCTTATTATGTTACATGTCAACGTCGTCGCTAAGCTAATAAATGTCATGGGTTAATAACAGTTTGAAGTTTTGTTTGTTTCAAACAATGTAATTCGTCCCTGGTGAGTTTAAGGTGGAAGAACATTATGACCACGTCACGTTGCGCACACATGGATTATCGCTTCGCTTAATTGTGGCTCTATTTTCAACTAAGATTTTGAGAAAATCAAATTTGGAGAATTTTTTCCATTTTGTTAACTTTTATTAAGTTTTATTATCTAATAATAATATATTTGGAAATAAATTGTAAGTTAAGAAAGTTGAAAGTATTTTATGAGTCATCACAATAAGTTTCTAACGCGTGGTAGTTTATCAAATATAAAAATCCGTATAAACTAATTTTTTTCCTAACTAAGAAACTCTGGCGACGTGGTCATGTAAATGTCCAATAAATAAACTCCCGTTCGGAGTTTGCTTCACGGCCAATTAGAAGTTTCTACATTCCTAAGCGTACTAGTTAAAAAGTACTTTCAAGTTCGACGTATATATTAAAAGTGTGTAAGACGTAACTATGCTTAACCCTTTGCACTCGAAGCCATTTCGTTACAGAATGTGCAAAGAGGAATTATGTCGCATTACGTAATGTAACTTATAAAGCATGTAATTTACTGTAACGATACTCGTGCTTACATGAATCTTTAGACATTGAGGAAGATATTTATATGTAAAAAATCAACATTTTATGCTATTCTAATATGTGATAATGTACCATTTTTTATTTGTTTCTTCGTGATATTTGAATAGGAGCCTTTAACGAACCATATACACTTTTACAAATTTTACGCTCCCATAAGTTTATCCTGTGTAATTACTAATAAACGTTGCTTGGACTTACGATGTCCTCTCAGAAGAGACATCCGAGCGCAAAGGATTAATCGGTCGTGTTAAGTCAGCTTATCCAATCCTGAGAATCTGTTTGTCGATAGTCGAGGTAAACACCCAATCATCGTCACATCTTTAGATTATTTACTTTATCAATTGCTGTATTAAATGTTACATTATATTAATGAAAATTAGACTGTGAAAAGTGTCGAGGATTGGGTTAGCGTTAGCACACATTATTTACCCTATTCCTTGTGCCTAAAGCTTCAAGACAATACAAGAAAAATGTTTTCAGAATTTTAGATAAAACAACCCCTCTTACGGGTTAAAGACAATTAACTTCAGGTGAGGTCAAGTGACCCCGTGATAACGTGTTTTCGCTGTTACGGTGCGGGTGTTGCTTGGCCGATCCAATCATCGCGCACCCAAAATCAACGCTACCTGATTGTTTTGAAACTCATTAGAAACGTTGTTTGAACAGTGCCAACGCCAGGTGACGTCGAGGCGGCGCTCCTTGTGAACATCAAAGGGTGCGGCTATCCGCCGATCGTCGACTGCGACAACTTCACCCGCGAATTGGGCTACGAGGGCGCCAAGTTCCCTTGCCATTACAGCCGCGTGAACGGCAGCATAGTGATGGCGAACTATAATCGCGAGGCGCAGGTCACCACCATCATACACTTCTTCGCGGCACCATTCGTAGTGACTCTCGCGACCAGCGTCGCTCTGTGTGTGATGCACTGTGACTGTAGGTGCAGTCCGCCGCCTCGACATTCCTCACGCGGGATCAGAGGAGCCAGGGGTAACGATCTCAGGTAACTAACGCTTATGCTTCTCCTTTTTCTTCTTTTGCTTTCGTCCGACACGTCGAAACCGGAGTTCTTAGAGTTAGACAGGTGGTGAGACGAAATCGTAACCACTAGAGAAAAGAATGGATTTACTTTTCAACGTGATCTACGTCAAACACAGCTGTGTACACGGTAACAGCAACATGTCGTATAAATTCTTATTTATCAGAATGATGAACACTGTGTGGATTTAAACATTCGTTACCCTTTCCTGAAACTTATTACCCATTACAGTTTGCAGTGTTATATAAACACAACATGTTTCATAAGTACTTAAAAAATTGAATTCCTAGAAAGCAAACTATTTTATAATTTCTACAAATCTCAACGAATGAATTTTCAAACTCGATTGTCTCGAAACCTTCGAACGATCACCTCGTGTTTGCTCGTACGTATTATTCATGTATGTTTGTACAACGAGATCATCCCTTTGTCGACTGTATTACTGTCGCACAAATCACTGTTAGAGCATTAGAAATTGAAACACGTTTACGATGAAACTCTACACTTCGTTCAATCGGGCTACAGTTTCCGTAGGATTGCCTGAAACTGTGTTAGCTTTGATATTATCGTCCTAATAACGAGGGAAATTATTTCCCAACGATACCATCGAACATACCACGTAATTAAATTCCGTTTAAAGTATAATCCTATAAGACGCGATTTAAAAGCTTCTTTAACAGCTTATAAAATAATACCAGGTCGGGACAGATTATTCTGTGCCCCTCTAAAGATCGAAAAATTAAAATAAGAAATATAGACTGCGTTAATACCGACGTGTTACCTGTCCTCCATCTCTTAATTTCCGAGTCACCGATACGTGCCTCGAATGGAATCGATGAAATCCGTCCATCGTAAAATACAGCCGTCAAACAGGTCTGCTGGTCTAAACGGGATGTAAAAATAACGAAAAAAAAAAAGAATAGGAAGTCCCTTTTGAAAGGTATCGATCGGATCGGCCGATGGTGATTGAGTACTTGGCGATAATCTGGAACTTCGTCGATCTGCAGTGCTCGCTACGTGATCGCATCGATCATAGAGTAAAGTATTGGAAAAGGATGTCACAACAGTGCTGTTTATTTCGCGGAGAAAAATACCCAACAGCAGGGGGTTGTCATTTTTTTAACGGTAATTGAGAGGAAAATCAATTTTATTACTAAATGTCAGGAATAAGCTGAGATTTTTTCTCTACGAGGGGCTACCTGTATGTATACAGTGCAGTTTTCATGTATCTGTTTAGGCTCTTGGAAACTGCAGGAAGAGTCCACAATGGGACTTGAGAGGGCAGGTCATATCCTAAATGTTCTCGTTTCTTATTCTGCAGTGACATATATGCAGGGTGTCTCAGAATTAGTGTAAAAACCGGAAGTGGGGGGTAGCTGAGACGATTCTGAATATTTGATAAGAAAAAGATACGCGTCGTCCGTTCCTCTATTTTTATCATTCCCGCTTGCGGCCGTTGTTATGCAGCATCCGTAAAAAAAATACCACTCGGGGTTTCTGCTTTAAAACTCGAGCCTACTCCATTACAGGCCACTGCGTCACCGAGGCCACTTCCAGGTATCTTTTGACTTTTTCCGAGTACTTTCATTTGCCCGTTGCCCTTGCCGTGGCCGAAATAATTCAGCGAAAATAATTAATACACAACCGAGTCGCGTGCATGCGTGTAAATACGAGAAACATTTACACACAATGGATAAAGCCAGAACCAAAACCGCGGACACCGCGGGAATCGCTGAAATGGGGGTTGGCATACTTTTGATTTTACGCAAAACGGCTAACGCACAACAACACAAAAACAACAAGACTGGTAAAGCACACGCTCGTAAAAGAGAGCCTGGAGTTACACTATGGGCCAGCGATGCCAAGATCGTGGAAAGATGGAGAGGTTGCGATTGGAGCCCCATGCAAGGTATACGCTCATTTTAAACGTCGCGATCATTCGTTGGCGTTCTTCACGGGCTCGTAGATTCTTATGTTTCTGTCTTGGACCGTTAGTTATCTTTACAACGGCTGCTGGCACGGTATCGTGTCGCGCTGAGGGGATCAGACTAGTCGTTCTCGAGAGTGGGCGGCTGAGACGAGGAATAACAACCTTGGTCCTCGTACATGGTGTGATGTTAAGACTGTTGGGGGAGAATCTGCGTTCGAGTGAGAGCTATGGAGACAGTTAGACTTCTTTAAAGACTGGGTTTCATCTGGGATGGGTATTTTTTTGAACGAATATTAAGTCTCATATATTTACATTTTGCGTAGCCGTATTGTGAACTGTTATCCTTAGAATTTCACCTTTACAAATGTTTTTCTTACGACATCCTTCGCAAAGTATCAACTACCCCTTACCTTCCTCTATTCAGATAGCGACAATTCTTATCTAAGTCTGGCAGCCTCGAGACTCGAAAGAACCTTTGTCCCGATACATTTCCACCTCCTCCATCGAACACGAGGATCGAATGCAAAGTCCCAGTGGGCAACTTTTATTAGTTTGGAATTGAGTTCTATTTGCCTCGCGTACAGCGATGTTTGGTCGGTCAAGTAATCAAGGTCTTGCTCAGTTCTCCGGCAAACGTGCGCGAACACACTCGACATGCGAACGATGATGGTGGTGGGTACCAGAAAAGAGGCGTAAAACACTCTCCAACTTTTAAGTGGAATGCCGCTCCAAAGGATCGCGCTACGTTCCACCGACAAGCGGAAGGAAAAAGGAGCGGGGGAGCCAGGAATTCATTTTACGCTAGACCTGTACGTTCGACTTTGTCATCCGCGGTAATGCGGGCGGGTAGGAACTTCAAAGCGGTGCAGCGCGCCGCGTCTCGTCCGATGGTGTTTCTTTGAATGCGTGAGATCGACGTCGTCGCGCGAGACAATATTTTTTCCCCTTCGTATATATTCGAATTTCCGTCCAGTTTTCGCCCCCAGGCGCGTTTGGCTCGTTTGGCTCGTTTGACGCCGTTTAACCCCGATAAACGTGATACTTTTCAGTCTGTTTTTGCCCGTTTTCCATGATTCGTCGATGAATTTTTTGCACAACGCCAACGGGGATAATTGGGAGCTCAATTTTTGGAGGATTTTGAAATTTAATAGAGGGGATGTTTTTTGGTAATAAATGTAATCTGCGCGTGGTTGAAACTTCTTGCTTAAATGCTTAAAAGCATTTTCATTATGTTTAAACGTCCGTGTATACTCCACGGCTGTGTACTCGTGCATACACCTTGGAACATGTTTCGTACACCGAATACTCCTTGATAATCGCGTTGGAAAATATACCAAGGAAACCACGTCATTTTCTTTCCTTATCGTTATTCGATATTATTCATCCTGTCTATCGATTTATGATAATATGCTTTCTGTTCGCGCCAAGTATTCAGTGTAAAAGACTACGCTTCAAGATCCCATTCTATACCATGAATGAACTTAAGGATTAAGGTGAAATTTGGAGCGTAACAGACACAATTACCAATTGTTTTCAACAAACTTGGCTGTCTCTGTGAATATGAAGTTTCCCTGTTTGTAACTCTGAAACGCTCGCAATAAAGATGTAATAACTATGAAATACAATACTGGAATACTGGCACACAGACTGGCAAAGTGTTGTTGCGAATTTAACTTCGTAACCGCTCTCATTCTGCTCTGTTTTGCAGTGCTTACTCTGTTTTTCATTAACATTATCTCCGACGTAAACTGTCTGTTTTCAACCTGTTAGGAAGAAGAGTATTGAACATCGTGAACAGCGTTGCACAGATGTTTAAACATAATGAAAATTATTTCAAATATCATTCTTTCTATTTTTATATTTAGTATTCACGTGTATTTTACAATTTATTCTAATTATATAAATATCTCTATGCTTTTAAACGTAATCGCATTCTTGTAAAATTTAGCTACTCAAAATCACATTCGTATAGCTTCACTTTGAAATACGAAGAAATAACGAAGACGTAGAACGTCTTCGAGAGCTTGCAGGATTGCTCAAGCTCGTCTGGCAGGTTTCATCGCGTTTCTCTGAAAACCATATTTCTCGAGAGTGTCTATATGATATCTCGGTTATTACCGAATCGATCGATTTGAAATTGCGTGTGCACGTAAAGTAGATGTCTGTTTATATCTCTTACGAGACTCAAATTGATATCTCGGAACGTTCCACCTTTTCATTCTTTTAAAAGGTCAACAAAATCAGGACGATATCGCGATTCTTTCTAAATCCATCATTTGGTTGAAGAGTTTCAACCAAACCTAACCAAACCTTCAATTATATTTTTCACTCTGTATCGTAGGGGCGACCGTGCAAGTTACGTTGCTTTATAGCCGTGCCATTGTCGACTGCTGCAACCAACGCGACGGCCACGTATACCGACGAAATATGCGCTTGAAATCGGTTGCATTTTCAATGCAGTCTTAACGTAATCTCCAAGGGAAAAGCCCCTTCGGCGGAAAACACGAAACTCCGTTCAGGGTGCTTTAAGAAACGTTGCACTGGCTCCAAGCGTTCTATTTCCTACGCCTGCCCGTATTCACGTTACACGTTACAATACGAGCCACTCGATATCGTCCATGTATACCTCTCAGCTTATGCCCGACCCGCGGAATTACGGTTTCGATCAAACTGAATCAGTCTCATGGCGCGGTTTCGAGGCCGCGCGCGTTTCCACATGCACACGGGAAAACGCGGGCCAACATTCCGCCCACACGACGTCGAAACGCAGTTACAGACGGCGCGGCGTGGCTCGATACGAAACGTTATGGTACCGATTATCTAGCCCGCCATTAGTCACGATTGTAGTTTAATTACTTTTGACGCGCAGCTTCGTTCGAATAAGACCAACGCGTTCGCTTATTTAAGGGGAAAGTCACCTGGATGCGTGAAAATCATAATTATATTCAAGAATTTTTTCAAAAAAACCAAGACAAATAAACGTATCGTTTCAATTTTCCAAAGCAACAAGGAGATCGACTGAAAATAGGCCAAATTTGATTTACACCGACAGGATGGAATTCAGTTTCAGACCATGTCTTCTTCTCTAGTTAGAATCGAGCGTTTCCGCTCGTACGAACATCGAGACTTCTTGTTACTTCACGATGCATAATACGAGTCGAGTCAGAAGGATGAATTATGTGGGTTAACGAGTCTCTATTGAGATTTCCGCGACACCCACTCATTGTCCTCGCCGCGTGCAGCGCGCGTTGTTGTTGTCTACCCTCTGAGAAAACATTTCCGCGATATTGCAACGCAACCCCCTCGGTAAGTCCGTTGTCGATCGACCTGTAATGAAGGACGGCACCCGTGCCGGAGACAATACGAGACTCGAAATGCGGATCACGGCTCCGTCTTTCTTGGTGAGCACAGTTTCTTCTCCCAAGCTCATTTCGTCGTGTTTTAAAATTGTCTATCACGGAGAAGGTTCGCTTCGCGTGAGTTACATCAGTCGTTCCTTTCACGAGGTGACGTAATGCTCGGAAGATTTCTGCGCCATCTTGAACGAAGCGAGGTAAGAAGAAAGAATAAATGTTAGTTGTGGGAAACTCTCAATAAATCTGGAGAAGTGATCCATTGACCTATTTTGCCCTGATGAATAGTATGTTGGAGGTACGGGGGTAACAACTGGTAGACACTTGAACACTTAATGGATAGACACCTGGCCTTTCAAAATGAAACGATGGTTCTAGAGCAGTCTGAAAGATGGTATCTCTAATTATTTAGTTTGTTGGCCAACCTACAAAGTCCCGGTTATTAATTCTTTGTTCACTGCTTTTGATCTACACGTGCCTACCACAAAAGTTTTGATGATTGACATTTACGTAATTTGAGTGTTACGACGATTGGAAGAGAGGAGATGTGGCGAAGAGAGAATTATCAGTTCATTATCGTTATTAGGGTGCACGAGATGAGTAATTCAGGCAGAAAGTCAAGTGTTCGTTTGTGAACACGAGGAGGATGAAAATGCAGGTCTGCTTACACGTGTGCCGATGCACACAAGGTCATAAGAAGCTAGTGCCTCCATTCGATAAATGAAACTTTAATCTCCGTGGAAATAAGGTCAAACTTCAAGTGCCAACGTAAAGTGGATTCATCTCTGCTTTGGTTAAACAGTCGAGCGCTTTTAATAATTACAAGCTGTGACATATTGGCCGCCTTTAATCATTCCTTGAAATATACGTCTTCCGCTTTGTGCAGTAATTGTATACGGAATATTAGTTCGTTTCCTTCGAGTCACATATTTTTACCAATTTCTTTTGCAATAATTCGTGACTCAAAAGTAAAAATTAACATTCGTAGTAAATCAAATTAATAACCTCGATGTTAAATTTTAATCCTCCAATAGTGTTAATTCAACCTAGTTTTACATGAATGCGATTTACTCTGCGATGTACCAGGAATTCTTTTCTGCACGCGACGGTTAATATTTGAGAAAAAGAAGCTTCCATCATTCTTCATTATAGAGTCGAGCAGCTGCAGAAGTAAAGTGCGCCGGTGAAGTGTCTTGGATGTCGTCCAAGAAACTAGCGAAAACGCCGTCATTAGTATAATACACGAAGATATCGGACAAACAGGCCCGGAGCAGAGTATCAGCTCGAAACGATTAATCTTCGGCTAATATATCGATTGCCTGTAACCACGCACAGGCTAATTATCGTCGCTCCATTAGTTCATCGTTGCCTCGAAACTTCCGTTTTGTCGCTGTCAGCAGCGTATTTTTTCAATTAATCAAACTGACAGACGCGAACTGTTTCATTGACAAATATCCCTGAAATTGTTGTTGAATGAGTCGACAAAGGTGTTTTCGTTGTTTTCTATTAAGGGGTTACTCCACTCTGGTTGTTTCAAAATATCAAATTTTTGAAAAGTTGATGTCTGCTTTGGTATTTTTATAACAAATTAGTATGTTCAATTCGAGATCCTTGAATTATTTTACTCGTGGTAAAACTGTCACTGTCTGTAGGCCTTTTAGTTCTACAAAGGTTTCGGAGGAAGAATCTCTTGTATCGTGCACGCTTATAGTTAGCTTTACACTCTTCCAATTACAAATAACGTCCATTACCGTTTTGCTGTAAAGACAGCTATGAACATAGGATTTCACTGAAACGTAGAAAGTTGGAATAGCTGGTTAGTTAGAAACATTCGTGATTTCATATGCAAAATTACCAAAGTTAGGCGAATTATAAATTCAATCGCTGACAGTAATGTACTTTCTTGATCGGAAGTTACTAAACGGAGTCTCAGTGGAATATTTCAAATGCTTCCGGGTTGAATACTTTTGTTGTCACTTCTCTGTCTTCCATGTTTAATGTTCAAGGTCCATCGTTTATATTTTCAGAGAGTTATTAATCGAGAGAAGAATTATTAGTCGGATGAAATAAATCGAGCCAAGACGTGTTATTCTGCAAAACCAGGAAAGAAATCGCCCTTATTTTGCACGCGAATGAAATCCATCTGCCAACTTCTCTAATTATTCGACATTTATTCATGCCGTTCTGCTCGCCGTTTTAGCATGAAACATTTTGCATCATCGATCACCGTGGCGGGGCGCAACGTGTAAATGAAATTTTCTCTCACAAGCAGACGCGTCGTTCGATTTCCTTGAATTGCGTTGATGGAAAAACATATTTTCCCGGATTTTATTAAGGTATCTCTCGACGACGGACACCATCTGGCCTACATTCCCAGAAAAACAATGTTGGCTGAGAGCTTACAAGAAAACAAGCTTCTTGACTTTCAATTTTCAGATAATACTCGTCTTGCAGTCATTTTGCGACGTCACTGTTAACGGCACAAGGCAATTTCATGCGATAAAATCGTTTTTCTTGCAATAAAGAACTCCCGAAAATAACTTTCTTTCGGGGCCTGTTACAGTGTTGTACTTCTTTGAGAGGTTACTGTAATTGGCGGGACATCCCGTGTATTAGCGATGCGAGCAGATCGAGTTAACAAGTCGAGGCTTCCACCTCTTTTGCATTTCGCCTCCGTAAATCTCGCGTAGCCGGCTGGGTGTAAAAACGCTCCTAATGCAGTTCGCGGACTGGGCCGAGTAAGTTATGCGCCGAGCATGGAACGGTGAATCGAGTTTCGAAGTAGTTCAAGAGAACAGATGGCGAAACGAGACTCATCGATCGTCTCGCTTGTCGTCTTACCGCCTACTCGCAAACGGTAGGTACGATTGACAGAGGGGAAAGTATCGCTGAACTTCGGTCCGAAGCTGCAAATCGCTTGTATCCATGCTGTACGTGAGCCCTCAACATCGAACCATTGTCGAACCACGTGAAATTATCCCCAGAGTTTGATCACGTATCGAAGAACTGTCCGTCGAGGCTTGAAACTTCCAGATATCCGGGGTGTAGCTTTAGAATTGCGGGATTGTGGTTTTCGAATATTAATGCAATCGAATGCAAGCTGAATTCGAGAATACATTTGACACGAAGGAGCCATGATCTCACGTCTACTCTAGGATTACGAAACATGATTATGTTGACCCCCAATATTAGATTGAGAGTTAAACATATTGTTCACATTTTTTACCGTTTATTAATGTTGACTAGTATAAATGTAAAGAGACAAGAATGTATCCAAAATTCATTTTTGTTTAGGGTTTCTAATTAATTTTGGTAAATTGACTCGAGAAAGCATCACTTCGGTAATAGAAGTGATCAGGGATGTAAGCATACCTGCTGTTCATACGATCGCATTCATCAAAGGCAGCACGTTTGAAAACCATCGAGAAAAAGAAACGTGCTCACGCAAATTGGGTCGTTCGTTCAGCAATTACACTTTTCGTCATTGGTCAGCGGGAATAATTACAAAGGTGTGCACGGTAGCGGACGGCTAAAAACCGCTGTTAACCACTCGCTGCTGCGTCTAACTGCCTTTAACAACTCGTAACTACTAGCATGAGGGACGTGGTACGACCCGCCTTGCGGTCTAAAAAGCGCGGAACTGCTCTAAACGAGTTTAACAGTTGTGTCGGTACAAAAAAAACTTTCGGAGGTGGATATAATATGGTGAAAATGTCGGCTCTGTTAGCGACGCGACGGTGTGTTAAGTAGACATTAATGTACGTTTCATTTATTTTTTTTCTCGAATGGAGCCTCGCATTTTTCACTTTATGCAGTCACGGCCATCTCCAAGATGAATTCTAGAAACCATGCCAGAAGGACATTCCAGGGTGTCGTGAGGATTTAATGAAGTGTTTAATTGAGCGTAGAACAATCCTCGATTATAACTATGTTCAGAGAATATTTCATTTTTGTACAAGCAGCTTTTTACCGTATATATTAAAAAAAGAGAGAAATGATTGTTTCTAAATAATAGATAAAAAGGTGGTAGCAATAACTTTGAATGAAACTCCAGTTCTAACACGCGCTCGTGAAACGTGGCCAAATCTAACGGTGTAACATGTAGAATGAAAAGTTCCCAAGCAGGAGAATCTCTTCCACGCGTAAGAGACGGAATAAAGTTGAATACAATTCGCGTGAAAGTGAAAAGATCACGATCTCAGACACGGTGTTTCTTCGGCAAAAGCTACAGAGTAACCATTTTTCCGACGACTCGCTGATAACCGAATTAGAGCGGATGTCCTCGACCTTAGCGCTTTTTCCTGCTCCGTGCCAAAGTACCCGAAGAATAAAGACGAAGTGTACGCGGTCGTGGATATTTAAGGGTGCTGAAAAACACCAAGTGGCGAGCTACGATGGCGACGGCAAATAATATTCCCAACACTAGGTAGACATACAGTGGTTGGAAATTCCAAAACGTTTATCAAAATTGTAATCTTACTATTTCTAAGTTAAATAAAAGAATGTTTCTTTTGTGACATTAATTGGTAGTTTACTGTTAAGTACATCAAAAGCAACTTGGTCTTCTACAAACGATCAAAAACGATTTAATACAAATGTCAAGTAATTGTTGTTTTATTATAAATGTATATTTTACTCTTAATTATTTTATTTATTTTATTTATACATTATTTTTATATAAATATATTTATGTGCACACCAGCTACGCTGTAAGATCGGAATATGAAGTTTAGAAATGTGCGTTTGGCCAGCTTTCTGAGATCCCTGATTACTGTGAAACGAAGAAAGTTTTCAAAGGAAGATATCCGCCGCTTCACGATTAAGTCTTGGATAGCGACGAGGGTCGTCGATTTTGATAACGCCGAATTAGCTTAACCTGTTTTTTCTCGCGAGACGAAACTTTTAATGAAGGAACAATTAGTAAACCCTAAGCCCACCAATGATTATCGTTGGATAAGCGAGAAGTTCGCTGTAACTCGAGTGCTTTTCACAGAGTTGCGAAGAAACGCAATCTACTCGACCGCACCATCCACGAAATTCGCAGGTTGCAACGGTTTCCATGGTACAAACACGTACAGCGCAACCCCTCGTGTTAAAATCAATAGAAATTCTAGAGTTTGTTGCAAATCCATTGTTGACAAAAAATGTCAGCATTCGAAAACTGTTTTCTAACCTCTTCAAAATCTAGTAAATCAGTTTCATATTGAAATACTTGAATTTATGATTCAAGAAATTCATTAAATATTCACAAACGAACTTGTTATACGAGATTTCATTTCGTGGAGGTGACTGCGAAAAAACAACAGTGTTTAACGATTGGATCGGTCACTAATACAATTTCTTCTGAAAGCGAAGTATATTTTATTTCGACAGGTTCTCGTTGAGAAATTTCACGATCGTCGACGCCGATTACGTTTTTATTCCACGGGCACTTTGGCACGAAGCGAAAAGAGGCACGAGAGCCCAGTAGAATTCTTTCTAATTCGATTACGAGAATTGTTATGTTCATTGCGCAGTTAAATTGGCGCGCTTAATGCTGTTGGTTTTCTTTCACGCTTGCAATGCACTGTGCAACCTTACAGTGAAAGTATCGGTCTCCTTATTGATTTAACAAACTCTAACTGTTTGGGTTTCCATAAATTATGATTGCAATGCAAATAAAAAGAACGTTTATATTTTACTTAACTACGCCTCCCTTATCGTCTCAATTTAGGGTTAGAAACAGTTTTATTACTCGTATTATCAACGAATTAATCGAAACTTGTCTATTTCCCCTAAAAGAACATCCCTCAACGTGATAATGAAATAATACTCATTTAAAACGATTCGCTGCTACTCCGTTAGCGGTTTCCCCTTTTTCGTTCCGCTCGACGGAACAAGAATACCACCTTTTTCCAGTCTTTTGGATAAGCTGCTGGTTGTTCATTCAATGACTTTAGACGTTCACCGGCACGCGCACTTCGTTTTTATACGACGGCTACTTTGGCACCGAGTGCAAGAGGGGTCTTGTGGAACAGAGGATTTCTCGTTAATGTCGACTATCAAAAGGTCGTTAGAGAAATTGTCTCTTTACTTTTCGTTTTTTCCTTTCTTTTATTTTTTTTTTCCGTTAACAGAAAGCGCTCGTAGATTATAATAGCAGGCCAGGGGCCCAAGCCAGAAATTCCTGGCATAAAGGTAACAATGGAATGTTTTAAGCTTGTCTAGACTTCCGATGTAATATTTAATCTTGCGATACCGCACGGAACCGAGGAATTTGTACGATTAAAAGACGGCTCCAGAGAATACGAAATGTTATTTCATGCTCTACAGACATTTCATGGTTCGTTTCGTTACGAAAGATCCTCTTTCCAGATTCCTTTATAACGTTGTACTTGAGCAATTTACGTGTTACTTAAGATTATCCTTTTAAAGGGATGTTTGGAGGGAAACAATTGTTTTTATGGTGGATACATTATTCATAAGTAATGATTTATCAGTCGTTAATGCTAAAAAGTGAATATTCTTTTGTTGTTTTTGGATATCAGAATAAGAATGGGAATTTATTTTAATTTTTACTGCAACGATATTTTAGTCTTTTGTATGAGGCCTTCTTCAGACCAGACTTAGTAATCTCATAAAACTGTATAATATAAAGCAACTCGATTGCTTCTCGTATAAATTCGACAATTGGGTCTTTGATGCGAAACTTTTTATTCGCATTCCGCCTCTTCATAGTTTAATATATTTATTCCCAACGCAGACACTCTCGAGAACAAAGGAAATAGGTCAAAATCTTGCTCTCACACGTGGCTTCAAACGGACGTCTCCTTCCCTCGAACAGAAATACGTTTCTCTGTTCTACCAGACCTAGCGCGAAGACTAACGCGTTTCGCGCGACCATTCTTTTGTTGTAAATTTTAATAATCACGAGCATACGAGGGAATAAATATCGTTCATCGCCAGCAGTCGCTTTAATATGTTCCAGGGAATCCGTAAGAGTTCGCGTATGCTTTATTCGGAACAGTCTTTGGCTCATTTCGCCTTCTTTTCGCGTCTTTTTAAAGAAATAACGACACGCGTTCGCTTATACGTTTTCTGGGTCACTTTGAATACAAAAGACAGGTGCAGAATGCATTACTTCCTCTTTTTTCACCTTCCTTTGTAAAAAGAACGCCATAAATTTTACGTCTTCCCTCTGTTTCCGCGAAAATGCAGTTTTATTACCATCTAGTATTACCTACTTCCGGATAAAATGTCTTTAAACTGAAGAAACTGTTTCCATAGCACCTTTTTGTCTTCGAGACGATGGTAAAATGTTTGTCGCGATTGATGCATTTTTTCCTTCCTAAATTCGTTAAAATTATTTATATTATTCTACATTTTTCAAAAATGTACTACTGTACATTACTACCTTACAGACAAACGAATAGTATGTGCTTGAAGAAAGTAGCGGTGAAACTTTGATTACTGTCAAATTTAATACGTAATATTATACACAGTGGTCAAGTTTCAACGTGTCAAACAACAGTTTCCTGTTGTTCGTTAATTAGTTTCGTTTCCGTACGTTCCGTCCGATGGAAATGTTCCACCTTTGTACACATTTTATAGGCATCGTCTACCGGTCTCCGTTAAACGAAAATATCTACACGCCGTTGGTGGACGGTTTTATACCTCTATAATTGCATCCGCTTCCATTTTAATTTCGCGTAAAGTGAAGGAAGATATAGAACGCCGGCGGATTCAATCTAATCTAACTGAGAGGCTGCAAAACAAATTACATCCATATTTTTGTTCCCTTTCGCCAGTTTCTCTTTCCGTTCATTAACAAAATTTACAGACATCTCTCACGGCGTCGTTACTATTCCTTACTTCGAAAATGAAAGCGGCTGAAAAACAGTGCCAGTATACTTTCCAATCTCGAGAGTAGGTACGTTTGGTAAAAGGTGTTTCTTTAGGGACATCGGAGTTTCTTTCAAACAGCGTCTCTGAAATTTCTTAATCACTTCTCCTATTTTAATTTTGCATTGTTTACAAGAGGAATGTAATCGTTTTTTAGAGATGAAACTAACACATCTTCAACCACAGGCCTTACCGATGAGTTTGCTATAGAAAGCTCAACACAAAACCACTCTATTCGTCATAACTTCCTTTTTTCTCTTCTCCACCTCCCTCAATCCCATAAAAACCTCAAGAAATTCTACATCGAAGTGTGCATCGTTATTATCTTAACATCTATTCAACTTCGTCTTTACCCCTGGGAGTAGTGACTTTTCCTCGCTGATTCTCATTGCCTCGCCATTTTTGCTGAAAGCTTCCAAGAGTTAGCACAAAGGCATCCTAGCTTTAATTCGATCACGGTCAGGTCGGGTCACGAGCTTTTCTTCAAGGAAGTTGGAGCGCACTCGGGAAACCACTTGCTACCGCCACCCTTCGCGACATTTTATTCCACGTTGGAGGGAATCTGTTGCGTCCTCGGCGACGAATGCGTCTGCAACGTTGAAGCCCTCCTACGCTTGGTATGCCCGCGGCACACGAGCATCGACAGAAGGATATTCCCAGTCCGTGGGTGGAGCGCGTGGGCGGCGAGAAAGGGCCAGGAAAAATCGGCCAACCGGAGTTTCGCAACATCTGCTGCGATCCAGTAATTTCAAGCCGCGCTGCCCGAAGGAACGCGAGCTTTCCGTGTATATAGAGTATCTCCAAAGAGGATCGGAAACTTTTAGATCGTATCATGCTGATTAAAGTAAGCAAAAACTTTTAATGATAATTCCCCGCGAATGCGTTACCAAAGCTTGAGCAATTATACATACATGCCGTCAACTTCGGCAGGTCCAAATGTTTTTTCTACTTTTGATTGTTGAATACTTTGACCCAATTCTTTGTAGCTGGAAAACTTATTTAAATTTTGAGAATGATGAAGTTCTTGTAGAAAGATAAAGCGCGAAGAATTTCTTTATATAAATCGTTGATGCAAATAACGTAAAAAACGTTTGTGGTCTCGAAATCCAAAGATTGAAATAATACCTTTACGTCATACGATGGTTCTAAATAGATCAAGTGAAGAATTCCCCCATATGGTCGATTATTTCGACTATCACGCATTTATCATTCTTTTTTCGTTTATCTTTATTATTATTATAGACTCTCAAAATTGACGATGCTCCTTCAAGGTAAGACCCTGTATAAACCATCGGAATAAAGTTCACGATAAAGAGAATAGCTAGGTACCGCGAGTTCCCTTCTTACGTTGTTTTCGCGTAAACCTCTTACATTTTGGTATCACGAAGGCTTTCTTGAATGGTCGATGATTTTTCTAAAATCTTTCTCGTGAATTTCTTTGAAAGCTCCTTTGAAACTTGTTCTTTGAAGAGGAAGTCTATAGAGGACTAATAATAAAACTTTTTGAAGGATGGAGTCTCATTGATAAGGATTTTCACTGTCGTTTTGCGTAATTTCGAATGAGCGATTGAAATTTAATGCATTTAGATCGATTGCAATATGAAGTTGATGATCGTTATGAAGCTCATTTGCTGCAACAATTATAAATGGTAATTCTGCTTTTCATTAAATTAATTGATATCTCCCTTTGATTCTAATATGTGTTCAGATCAATATTTATTTCAATTCCAAATGTATTATTTAAAAAATTTGAGGATCTTTAAATATGAATTTGCGTAAACATCGCGGTATAACAATTACATTAATATAGTAATATTAAAATAAGTATACTGCTCAATTATACTCGTGACTATAACTATATGTTCCACTTTTCCAGAAGTACATCTAGCTATATCGTTCAATTGTAGACAAACAACATCCATCATTCTACGAAATTAATTATTTAGTTCGAAAGTATTACCTGAAAATCCACGTGGATTATAATGTACAGGAGGTCTGAATAAGTTAATCAACGTAATAGCTATTTCGGTCGACGAACAATGGAGGAGTAACTCGCGCAGACGTCACGACTTTTGTTTCATTTTACGGAAAACTCCGACGAAGGGAACAAAGAGTGGAATATTCATTAATTTCGACGTAACTGCTTTCGAGTGGCGCGAACCGATGAGAACTTATTAACGAAGGGGACAGAAACGAACGGGAAACGTGCGTTGTTTTTAATCGGTCACTGTTTGTTCGCGTTTAGGAAGCTTTTCGACGTGTTTCACGGAATCGATTTCGCCCTACGAAGAAAATTCGTTTTCTTTGGTAGTCAAAGGTAGAACCACGCCGAAACTTTTCGATGATATTCAAGCTGGACCCTTTAACATTATATCTCTTTGACGCGTGACTGGAAAAGAGCCCTCATGGTCTTTGGTCTTTGTACTCCACTGGCCGGAAATATTGGCAAGGATTACCTTCAGCGGAAGCATTTTAAAGGGCAGCCTTTGACACCGCTCGTAGGTCGCAGGTCTCGAAAGGTAGTCTGCAAGTCGGGGAAAATGAACCAAGCGGAATTTGCAACTAAAATTGTGCCTGTAATTCGATAACCGTAAATATTCGCGAGGCAAATCGTGCTTTGCTTGCTTCTCGTATCACAGTGTTTCCCGTTTCTGTTTCTGCTTCGTGTGCATTACAGACCTACTTTAAAAATTTATGAAAACGTCGCCGTTTAATCTGATTAACTCTGCGTGAAGACGTTTCACTCAATCTTTCGTTAATGATAAACCAAGCTTTCTTGGTTTTATAGCTTCGTTTAGATTTATTTCTTTTAATAGCACTTTTCGGTATCTTCACCTTGCATTGTTATTACGTATTCCACTTTCCTCTCAGGTAGCTCCATTCCATCGATTTTATTGCGGTATCACGTCACTCGTATAGCGCTGGGCACTTACGTCGAGCGTAAGGGCGTATCGTTATCTTGGCCTGAAGCCTCCACTCGGTCCAGGATACCGGCCAGTTTCGCTGCTAATAATCGCCGAGCAAGCGTCTCGAGTTTCTGGGCGATGTCCAGCTGGTGTAAGCGACGTTTCGTCAACAATCCAATGTTGCCTCTATCGAGCTACTTCGCGGACGTGTTCTGGCCGTTTATTACACTCGGGACGTCTCAGACTCTGGCCTGTAACGTTGGAAACTCTGCTGGATGTATCAGCGCGTAGGAGCTGGATATTGGAAACGCTCCTGACGTTTCTAACGTTGAAATTGTCGCTCGATATCGCGTATCGTGCGAGAAAAATCGCAAAGATTCACCGTGTGACGTGACAATTTTCGAAAAATTCCACTCCTGTGACGGAATACATTTCCGAGGATTACTGAGAGATCCTTTAGACGTATAGGTCAGGGATTCTTTTGAGTAAAAAGTGTAGTGCGTAGCGTGTAGTTTATTAGTAAATATAATTTTGGATGACTTTAATACGAAGCTCAACTAAGAACTGCATTTTCTTGACAACTTTTCTATTATGATCAAGAAACAAAATGTAAACATTCGTAATCTAAAATTGGTAATTTCATCCCCTTAACCTTGATTGTATCTTCGATTATACAAGTACACATTCATTTGGAAAATGTTATATTGAAAATCGAACGGACCATGAAATCGACTGGTGATTCCATTTTACGATAAACCGAGACTGGCAATTCTCACCAGAGTGTCCCTTTGGGACCTATCCTTTACCAATTTATTTCCAAAGGTATCTCCACTGGCGTAAGTTTTGCAGCAGGTTTTACAACGAATCGCATAGCTCGCGTTCTTTTCTTCTTAACCAACGGTCCATTTTCTCTCGTCCTTTCCTCGTCTATCCCTGCAGTATTCTATACTCTTTATTCATTTCTTCGAGTTTCTGCATCCCTCGCTGAAAACACGACTTCTGTATTCTCATTTGTCTTTGTCCCTCCGTGAATTTATTTCCTATTGTTTCCATCTGCTACTTTTTATGGACCTACATTTCTGAACTCTTTCCACTCTTTCCCACGAATATCCAGTTTCCGCGGTTCCATTTTCTCGCGTAAACTGTGTTAGTTTTCTACAATTATGTTGTGTTTAGAGGCGTACCGCATGCTCCTCTTGCTTAGGGTATCTTTACGTAAGGGTGACGCGTGAAAAATGTAGAGTAATTTTTCGAGACTCTGGCTCCGGAGATAGAGTTTCGAAACAGCAGCCAGGATATACGCGAAACGTCTCCCGTATATAAATTACTATTTTCTCAGGAATGTAACTAATGTAGCAAGTTACGTAACAGTTTCGGTTCTCGGCATCCAATTACACGTAGTTGATGCGTAATTCCCTAATGACGACTTTGTTCGTGAGATGTACTCGAAGTTATATTGGCAACGCAATTTTACATCTTCAAACAGTATCAATGCCTAATTTCGCCATCAAATTATTCTGTATTTCTAAACAGAATTGTTAGAAGGTAAAATATCCTACTTACCAGATTGCTAGAAAATCATCTCAGCCTCGAGGAACTTCCATCACCTTCGCGGACGTCCTTCGCAGGGACTGGTATTACTCGAGTCGTAAAAACAAGCTGAGAAATTTAATTCCGCTACGACTGATGCAGAGAAAGGGGTCTTACTTAAAGCTCAGACAGTTACGACTCCTTGGAAATCCAGGACAGCAGGGTTCAACGCTGAGTCGTATTGCAGGATTGAATCCATCGGAAATTACGGCTGCAGGTTTCAAGAAAATGTGATATAATGCCGATAATCATCGGGTACATTTCTCTTGGGACACCGTTCATTCGTTACAGACGTTTCTTTGCAGAGCTGCCTTGCCTCTTCCATTTTCCAGAAATAATCTCCTCTCCCTTGTCAACGTAAGCGTTCCAAGGCACGACGGAGGCATGAATATCGCAGTTACGCGAACAAAATAGAAACGTTTTCCCTTCTTCGATGCAAAATCATACATTCCAAACAAACTTTTCAGCATGCAGACATTCTGGATGCACTATTGTCGGGAGTCGTATCGAAATGATGATCGATTGCATAAATACTGCGCTCGAAGCTACGAGGAAGTCGTGCTTGTGGAATCTCTGGAGTCTTTTATTTACTTATTCGTATTCTTCGGAATCAGTCTTGTGTGTTTAATGTCGTGATCTTCTTGTCGACCCCGTAACTTGTGCTGTATTCAGTTTTCAAGTACTGGTTACATCATAGATGCTTTAACGACTCTTTAATCATAGTATTGTTAACGTAATAATATACTCCTTATCTATTTGGAAGTTTCGTGCATCACAGTTGGGTGAAGCTTTCAAATAATAAATTGCATTACGTTAACAAAGTTTCAAACAGTTGATTGACGTCGATATCTAAGGAACTGATAAAACTGAACCTGAGCTATTTCAGTCCTAATTTTAATTTTGTATACATTGTGTATTTTTGGACTGTTTAATATTATTTAATAATACATTAATTATTCTAGTAAACTAAATTTGTTGTCGATAAAAATATGAACCTTTGTAAGATACTTTTGCAAATAACTAGTTCGAGTGTTCCATTTCATTACCACGGTTATCTCTAACTATTCTAAATCCAATTGCATTTAGCTGAAAGGTATACGCAACAATTTCTTATGACTTCAATTACCTAATTTTTCTTTCTGTTTTTAATATCTTAAGTGAATCTGGTTCTAACGAAATTAGCAGATACACCTTCAATCTTTTCATCGACGAGTTTACCGCGTTGTCCCATTTGCAAGAGATCGTTTCAAAGATTTCAATTGAGCTTACATAACGTCGTCGTAATATAGCCGAGCTAATGGATTACGTGTACCCAAGAAGGGAACTATAAGGAAACCTTTGCAAAATGAACAATGTCGAGCATGTACGTAACCTCGATACAGTTTTTCATATTTTAAGAAATTTCTTCAACAGCCTTTTATCTTCACCTTAACGATACAAAGTGATGCCCAGTTTCAGAATTTTATTATTTTCGTCAGTACTCGGCATTAGAAAGGTAAAATATCTACCGGTCGCGAATGTGTTAAAAAGGGCTATTGGTAGACTGCGGATTTTATGCTTTTGGGATGTATAGTAATATAAATGTGACGTATGGTATTGACGTTATACTTGATATTAAGATTTAATCGTCGAAGCATACTGTTACATTTTTTTAATTTATTCACTCCCAACGCAAATATTCCACCTTACTCTCACTCCGTGCCTTTTTTCTTAACACACGTTTCACTTTCCCAATCGACGTTCCTTTTTTTATTTCAACAACTTTCCACTCGGCGAGAGACATATAACTGTCGAGGAGGGCCAAGTTTCGTACTCGATGAATAATGCATCGAGGGAAGATAAGCTGTTGCCCGGGAGACAACAGCGTCGAAGGGAAACAAATTTTCGCTGAACGATTTCGCGAATAAAAAAAAATGAGGGAGAATAAAAAAGGGAGAGAAGCCGATCACAGTTTACCCATGGCACAGGTTTCCTTGAATCCCGCTCGCCTTAGGCTTCATTAAATCTTCGTGACAGAATGGATGTCCCAGATTGTTCTTACCCTATGAAATCGCGATTTCATTCATGCAGTTTGCATGCAGCAACGTAACGATGTCCGAAACTGTCGCATTCAGAGTCCGCCTACGGCAGATTGAAAATCATTTCCAGCCGGTTGCACCGTAATTTTCCAAACGAGAATTCAATATCTACACGTCACTGATCGCGTTATGTTCGGCAAATTATTAAATATCGTTCTGGCAATTCGGCGAATTAATCGACGACGAATAACGCTGCTAATTTACCACTGCGAACGTTGTTTCGTGTAACAAACCCCGTGGAAAGCGTGCTTAGGTGAATTGTGCGTGGGATGGTCCGATAAATGAGCTGTTCGTTGCAAAATATAAGTCCATTTATCTTTACAAAAGGTGGTAATTTTCAATCGAATGAGAAATATTGACGAACCGTACCCGAAAATGTGTTAATTTTAAAAGTAGAATTTAGCAACAACAATTTGCAAGGTGGTCAGACGATAATGCAGTATTAAACGAAACGCTGATGAAATTCTGAACTTTGTCCCAAGAGGGGCATCGATGATTTCGGCAACGTCGAGAGTTCAGCTTGTACGTAAATTTTTTACCATGTTTTCGACGAGGCACGTCCTTGCTCAAGTTAACTCTGGTCTTTCATCGTTGTCCATTCGAGGACTAAACAAAGAATTTAAAGAAAAGAAATTTTAAATACATTGCAAGGCGTAGTTGAACAAACGTGTATTCGTTATTTGTGGAAAACTTGTTGAAACAAATGTTTCTATCGGGTTCACGTTCGTCTTGTTATCAAACGGGAACGGTTTATGTCGTAGTGCGCGTGAATGCACACGAAGTAAGTGAAAAATTAATCGGTTGGCTAGAGTTAGCAACGTTGAAATTATTGATGAGCACGAGACTTCCTTCTGCGTGTGAGGAGTTAAGCGACAGGAAATGGAGTTATTCCTTTCTTGTTTGCTGTTCGTGCAAGTTTCACTGTGCTATTAGATAATTCAATAGGATTCTCAGAGTTTTTACTCTATTGTCAATTCTTTTTTATGAGTATTATTGTTACATCTTGAATAATAGTTTAAAGAATTCAACAGTTAAATTATTATGAACTGTTCCACTAAAAATGTATATCAAAATGCATATTCCAAAGCATTGTATTCTTGTAATTGATTAGAGTCGATCGATCGAAGTCACCCTCTCAATGATCATTCAAATCGAATGAAAAATAAATGATTGTTTTTATCGGTTGCGCATACGACAACGAGAAACAATCGTCGTTCGTGTACCTATCCCACACACAACGATCGTAGATAGTAACGTATAGATAGTAACTTTGACGTAATATAGACTCATTTAGAATTGCATACCCTTATAGTCAGACTAGAAAGTTCAAGTACTTGAATAAAGCAACAGTACAAGCAAAATAGGATAAGCGTATAGACGTCGACAACGGACACACGTTATTTCCGGAAGACGACCTCTACGATGAATCACATTGATCGAACTGTACGGAAACCTATAAACACTTTCACACTCCAAGACGGGTGATCGTTAGAATGCTGTGGCCTTAGTCCATATCGTTTCCTTCAGACATAAAATGTCAGACACGAAAAGAATAATCAGATAAAGACTATATCATTTTTGCACAGATTATATGTACCCAAGTTTTTTATTCGTCAACATCAGTTTTATTCATATTGTAATATTTTAGCGTGTCATACGAAGATTGCTGAAATGGTCGACACGCGTAACGCAATTCAGTGTTAGTCGAGCAATGCAACCTCGGACTAAGCCGGATGTTGATAAACAATCGATGTACCACTTCCAAACACTATATCGCGGAACGTTTCATCAAGTCGGTGTCCCAACGACGTCACACGATAAACCGTTAGCTCTGGTACGGCTCTCGCATGACTTTGCCGAATCTATCACTTAAGCGCGCGAAATTTGGCGAATACGTCGAGATGATCGACCAATCGGCTCGGTTTACACATGATTTTCCCATTATCACGATTACCAAGCCTGGTATTTGCAGAATTCATGCACTAATGTGGAACTGATTCGATCATCGGCGGCCCTGTTTGCCCAGAACGATGACGATCGTTAAACAAAATTATTGCAACAAATATAATCGAAGCTAGGACAGCTTAATTGATATAAATTTTTAATTTAGACGATCATTAATCTTCGTCCTCTTCGATAGAAAAATGTTGATTCGTAATATCTAAAGATTGTATAGAATAAGTTTGTACGTTTCTAAAATTTACTTTATTTTAAAGCGAGGGATTATTTATCCAATTCATTGAAAAATTCTTTTTCAACTTTTCTCAAAATTCTCACGAATAAATATGAATTCCATTCAGGTTTTTCAATTTTCAAACAGAGATAGGTGAGATTCTTATTTGGATAACAAATTTTGAGCTGTTTTTTGCTTAATAAAAACGTCAATCTGAAATGCACGTTTAATTTATGTTTCATACTGAGAAAATGTTTAATTGAATAAATCCTACAAAAAATTATTATTCTTCATCTATTATTCCAATAAAATTCGCCCCATCTCTGCTCTTCGCCAAGGCTATATATTTTAATTTTCCTTAAACTATCCTTCTCGTTTTTAACACTGAATATAACTAATGTTAGAAACGACAGAAATATGTATGAGGCCGTTTTCAAAGTGGGGCAGTGGAGTTTCGCGAAACTCAGGCTATTCCTAAATGAAATTCTGCGGTTTGTCTGCTAGATTAATTGTGCTATCTGCCTTGTCTCGGAGTAAGCATTGGTTGTAATGAAAGGAATAACCGTTGAGTGTTGCGCGTCATCCAGCCACTCTTGTTTTCATTTAATTATGTTGTGTTGCCAGCGAGCGAACCAATTGTGGATTTTGCCATTGTTCCTTGGGCGGTGGTAAGTTCCTTGGCGAACGGATGCGGTACGTATCTGTCCGCTGTTTCTTTAAACCAGTGCGTTCCGTCGTACTTGAATTAATTGAATTTCTTGCGACCGAACTGGTTTCTTGATTACACGCTCCTACGTAAACAGAAATCGGAGCATGCAGCGTTAACGGATGTTAACATTTCGAGTCAGACGTTGGTCTGGTGCTCTCTTTATTTATATTTACTATTTTCAGATGAATTTAACAATTTCTCTGAGTTTAATTTTCGCCTTTCGCAACCAAGTGGTTAAAAGAAACCAATATCCATGCAAACAAAAATGAATAAATTCAGAATAAAAATTACGTACGAATAATTTAATGAATAATTTGTCGTGTGAAAAGGTTGACATCGATCGATTCAAGAGCGTGTCGATCGATCTCGAGAGAGCCAGAAATTTAAACCCGTCGAAATACGTTTTCAATAGTGCGAACAACGGCATTCGCGACGATATTTCCCGATCTTCGTCGTTCGCCTCGCTTTACGACGCCGTTAATTTCAGCCGAACGGCGACTCGTGAGCGTCGTAAGTCTCCCAAAAGATATTTATGTAAGTCCATAGTGGTTCGAGGCTCCTAGATTTCGTCCTGAGTGTTTTTCGTGATTCCACGGGTGATACGAGTATTTGCCGTTGTAAAGACATTTCTTGCGGCGTTTATCATCTGCCAGACAATTTTATCTCTAATTTTCGTCCTACAATCGACGATACGATCCTGTGGGACGCATAGTGCGGGACTATGGACATTTACCACGTCTTACAGCTTATTTAGTACCGTTTGATATTTTGATTATTCAGTAGTCACAATGAAAACCCGTGAATGAATATGATTGAAACAACTTACTGGTTAATCAACGATTCCAGCACCATATAACAATCCCGTTTCTTCTTCATATCCTTCGTTTTGAGTTTGAAACTCTTCTGTTCGGGCTCTATGAGCCTAAACCTATTTTCTCCCTTAAACGACGAACGAAACCGATTGCATCTTTAGCGGTCAAGACGGGAAAATTACTCCCGCTGATGAAATAAATTCCGATTGGCAGCCAAAGGTCTTCCCAGCAGTTGTTATTAGCCGAAAGTTCCTGGACAGGTTCCAATTTAGGATCAGCGTCGTTTGAGATCCAACTTCTTGTTACGTTTGCGGTCCGATGTCGGGACGCGAGCCACTCCGGAACACGTAATTATCTCAAGTTTTTCGCCGATCTCTTTTTCCCCGTTCGCCTCCATTCCACGGTTCTACGTGCATCGCATTATCACAGAAAATTTCTGGGGGAGCGGAGCACGGCCGCGGAGAGTGATATTACGTGGAAGAATTTAACAAGACCGATTCCAGTTTCCTCTGGCAGCCTTGCTTCTTCTTTTTTTCTTCTTTCCTCTTGGAGGGAAAAATACGGCTCATTATCGAATGGAAACGGTTCTTGCGGTGAGATTGTTTAATATATTTTTCTTATTTTCGGTCATGTCTGACGAGATTACTTGGAATAAAGTGATAATTCAGAAAAGATTCAGGAAAAAATCTCATTATTTGTTAGTTTGTTAGTACAGTTGTTTTTAACCTTCAAAATAATGAAACAGTAAAATTAACTGAAGAATAAACATATATATTTCCTTTCAAAGGAGTACGTGTCTCCTATCGAGTTCGGTTCGTCAAATTCACCACGAATAGAAAATGTGAGATCTCATCTCGTGGCATATTAGCAATGGGCAAAAATTAAACGCGAATTCCGACTAGGAAGTTTCAGTCAACGTCTTCGTGAAAGCATCAAGAACGCTCATAAGTGAGCCAAATTGCCGTTGTTGAGCTGGGATTAAGCTTCCACGGAGTACGACTTAACTGCAGCCCCTTAAAAGCACCGCTTACTAAGCCACGAAAACGAACGCCAAATAGAGAAGAAAAAGGCGCGCGCGAACGTTCCCACAGCTGATTCTAATTCCTCTCATCAGGCCACGAAGGATACGGAACATTTCTACAGAAATGGAACCCGTGAACGCGGCTGAAATCGATTTTTGGTATCAGGTTTCACCGCGAGAGCAGTAAACATTTTTAATCAGGGAAACCCCGAAAGGAACGAATAGCCACGATTACATTACGTGCAAAGTGAATAGACTAGCCTTAACTCGTCATTGTATGTCAAGGGGTTAATTATTATCTAGGCACATAAATGTAACGTTTGTTAAATTTTTATTATTCATCTTACACGCGCGTGAAAAATAGAATTAAAAATTAATTTTTGTGGCTGAGAAAAATACCAACCGCGAATCAAGTTTCTCAGAGGTCGTGACATCAAAGTATAAGGATCTGCTTTTGTAGTATGCCAGCCACGAACTTTTTCAGCTGGACTTTTATCGAATTTCACCGGTGGCCTAGCCGTCTTTCCGCGGCGGAAGTCCCCTTATCCGTAAAGGAAACGAGACTTCTTTACGACGAAGCGCGATTTCGAAGAACTGTCCTCCGAGATACCAACCACACACACATAAACGAGGGTGAATCTGATAGTAAACGATAAATTATTATTAACAAACGTTAACGCAATAGAAATCCAACCACTCCAGAGTTAACTCTATAATAAATGTTTTATTTACATTTGAACAATTACCCTGTCTCTTTTTTTCTATGCACACGCGTGTGCAAGGCCCACGTAATGGCGATATGATGTTTTAAGGGATATAGGTCAGGGATTCGTCGGATCCTCCGTGTGAAGGCTTTGAGACTGTTGCTCTATATCAGCGGTTAACCTAAATTTTCTCGAATCTCACACCCTTCGTCCACTATCGAGATCTCGTTGCAAATAAAGAGGTTATTTTGAAACCAACCCTAATCCACTTTTTGGAAAAATAGAGATTATGAGCTCGAGAGCTTTACATAGCTTCCCTGAACGTATGGGGTTGTCATCGACAAGTTTCACCCATAAACATAGTTAACGGAAAAGATTAAACGTGAATAATAATACATCTACATTTATGTACCCACACTTTCCTACAGAATCCTCTCCGTCTCTAATACCCGTAACTGGATAGAATTTACTTACACGCCGTATTTATGTGATTTCAGCACGCAAAAGGTGGCGGGTGTATTCCTCGGTGAATCGATTAAATGTTCCGTCTATTTCCAACGTCGAAGAATGACGAAGGTTATATTCGACGATAAGCGAATTAATTTACATAACGTCGACCTTCACGTTTTCGAGACATAGGTTCGTTTCTGCGTGAAAGAATGCGATGCAATCGTCGCGTGCCCTGTAATTTTCGTGCCCGTTCCGTAAATTCCACTACGTTTGCTGGGACAAGCCTGGATAGGATCTCGTTCTTACTCGACAGTTTAGAAAATTATTCAATCGATTACGTAGCGAGCTTAGAGGGAAAGGTGGAAGTTTACTGTGAAATCCGGTGTTTTTTTCGTCGCCATTGTCTTATGCATATTAACTTTTTGCACTCCAAGCAATTTGGTTATAAAATACATTGGGCGGTACAGGTGGCATTAGGAGTGCTTTACCATAGATTTGAATAAATTTCAAAGGAGGGTTTATATCAACTGGTTTATGCCAAAACTGGATAACAATATTTCTTCGTTCGATTTTACGCGACATCCTTTTTTTTCCAACGATGTCCCAGAATTGAGAATGCGATCAAACGATGGAGAAAAAACTGTCGCTCGTTATTCAACCGGGTTTCCAATCAATCAAATTCCATTGTCGCATGCATCGACAACTCGGTGTCGGCTTAACACGCGGTTAAAAATCGTTAGCGACCACGTGAATTTATTTGCATAACGCGGTGCCCCGTTTCGTCGACGTTTCGGAATAAATTTACGGAACGACACGAAATTATGCAAAGCGAAGAGAAATAATAATGGCCCGCTTACTGAGATCGGTGATCAAGAATAAAACTACTAGTTTGCAGACGAAATTGAAAACGCGCCATTCGTTTTCGGTTTACAATGAAGAAATACGGAGAAAAGTATTTGAACATCTCATAAATGAGTTATGGAATACTTGTAAATATTACTAGAAAATGTTATGAAAATAGTTAAAGAACAAAAATTTTTTCAACACTCATTAATCCATGCAAGTAATTTAAATAAATTTCTAATTTTTCCTTATTTTTTCAAACGAAATTTTGTACAGAATGAACATATAATTTGATGTACCGAGGATCATAAACATAAATCATTGTAATGTCTATAACAAAATGCTTGGAAATAGTACACGTCATAATGGCCTTCACCAAGCATTAGATTTATAAATATATAATAATGATCGTAAAATTATGCGAATACGGTAAAATTCTAATCTCACCTGTACCGAGTGACTAATCTATCTTTCTTCTAATTTCGAGGTTTCTCTCTCGTTTCCTCTATCTCATTGAATGTTCAACCCAAGATTACATGCTGTGTTAATGTTTCTTTTCAGAATCGAGTTATGTAAATTCTGCAACATACATATCGGCGATTAGAACGTCACTGTTAAACTCGGTGTGAGTATACACCAGCTCGGTGTGAGTATCACGTTTTGTGAATTCGTTTTGTCTCGTCCAGTGAATACGTACGTATGTACAAGCTTCGTGTGCGTTGCAAACAAAAATGGGAAAATAAAAAAAAAAAGAGGGAGAGTCGCGTACCAAGCCCCGATTTCGCGAACGATGCCAAGCAGAGAATCGTTCCAGCTGTGTACAGAGTGTTTTCGATATAGTTGCTCGAATGTTTCGGTTGTAATACTCGCTCTGAGAATCAACGAATGTTCTACGAGCACGCGTTAGTTCGGAGA
The DNA here is from genome assembly GCF_026283585.1 of Hylaeus volcanicus. Classification (NCBI taxonomy): domain Eukaryota; kingdom Metazoa; phylum Arthropoda; class Insecta; order Hymenoptera; family Colletidae; genus Hylaeus; species Hylaeus volcanicus. Next base: position 29,583,011 of record NC_071976.1, read on the forward strand.
CGTTTCTCATCAGACTTATGTTCACTTTTATCGTCACTCGTTTGCCAGAGTTTTTAATTGTCTCAGAAAATTGTTTAGCAACAGATTCATATTTATTTTTATCGATACTAGTTTATCAGAGTTCAAGTCCTGTTATTGTCTTATTTTGGACCAGATTCGTGTTATAAAAAATAAATTGTTGTAGTTTAACGATGGTTTAAATTGTTTAAAAAAAAAAAAAAAATATTCATCATCGTGCATATTTCATGTTTTTCTTTTTAATTCTCATTAGACCTCTGATTAATCTTCACTTAGATGGTTGTAACTCGGGATGGAAACGTTTCTATACTCGACGCGTTTATAGGACTTTCTGCACCCTCGAGACAAATGGAATGCATTTTCAAAATTTCGCCACCTATTCTAAAAGAAACACCCTGTGTATGGCCTTAATACGTTCAGCGCTACGTAAATACGTTATGTGCTTTTAAGTGTGCCGCCTGTGATATTTGTTTAACCCTTTCCCTCTGGACTGAAAAATTCGATCACTTTATTCGGAGTGCCAATTACATTCACAAAGCGGAAAATGAATGGGGAATAAGCTGCGACCATATTCTGGTTCGAAAAGTAGGAATTGAAAATGATCGAATACTCGTATCGAAACAAATATCTGGTTTGAGATATACAAGTATGGACACTCCAGTGACGCTGAACGTGTTAACGATAATAATTTTAATATCGTACTTAAGTTACACTTATTAGAAGAAATTTAATTAAAAAATGTCCAAACTCAAATGTCAGTTCGTTTCAAATTTATGCATTCCGTTTACAACCCAATTCGTCCAACCAATGTAAAATAAAATCACACGAACCTGGTTAAAAAGAAATGATATCCCATCGGCACGTTTGTCAATCGTCTAATGTGCGTTTCTCTTTTTAGCAAGGTCCATTGTTCCATTTGATTGAGAAGTCCGTTATCGAGCCAACGCGTGGCGACCACGTGAAAGGCTGTTCGGAAATTTTTGCTTATCGCTGATGAAAGCTTGTGTGTTGTACCACTGATTGTCGGGATATCGGGCATACGAGATCCACGAGCCATCGACGAGACACGAAAATGGCTCGTCCCGTACGTATTGCGACAGAGTTTCTACTATTCTCATCTTGATGGGGGTATCAATGTCCCGGGAAGTCTTTAAATTCCGCCGATGGAACGTTTCCAACGACGGGAGTGCGAAATGTTTCCTCGACGGCCGACAGCTGTCACGTTTCGGGATATTATATCGGCTGGCCAAAAAAGTTCCTGCAGTTTTTAACGATAAAATCAATGCCCCGGCAAAAACCCGGAATAAAACGAGACTGTCGCTTTATTCTGTCGCACTTGAACTTGATATCGTGCCTGTTTACATGCATTGGTTGTCCGTGGAAGCTTGTCTTCATTACAATCGAGAATTTTTATTAAATTCATTTCCGAATTGAATTGTAATGCTTCGTGAGAAGCGGGGACAATATTTTATTCATATGGATTTACTTGAGGAGGAAATTTTAACGTGATGTAAATATAAATATGTACGTAGGGAGGAAAGTGTACTTGGAAGTTTTTCGATGATGTGAAAGTAACGATAGCTCTTCCACCATCATTTTTCTTTAGATAAATATAGTAAAATTAAAAAGAATATTACGCTGTAATCCCGAAACTGAATTTCAAAAGAAACGCGTGCGCGAAACAGTGTCAGAATCGATTTTCCCAGCAAAAGGAATATAATATCGGAAAGTTTTGTTCTACGTTTTCCAATCTACTTTTACACGTAGACTCGTTACGTTCTGGCCTGTGCCACTCGTTGCGGGCTACCTTGTACATCCAGGCCATGTAAACACGAGCTTCGACTTGCAATGGCTTGATTAATGTTAAATACGACTGAGTGCTCGTGACTAAATTGCTTGCGATCGGTTTAATAGCGAAAGTGCAATTCGCGTTCGGCTTAATGATCGAGGGTGCAACTTGAATGCAGGTCGCGTTACAACCGATTCGTGGTTTAATGTTTCTACTTGTAGGTCTCGAGGAACTTGATCGTTGTCAGAAACGTAGGACAAATGATGTTGTTTATAGTCGGTTGCAAGAGTCTACATATATCTACATACTTAATATCACATGGTGAGCCAAAGAAATGATACGTATTGTCATTAGAGGACCAATAAAATATTGATGTAATATATATACATTAACGATAAGGAGAATTTTTCCATGCTGTAATATATCTCTAATATTTTAATGTACGTTTTTGCTCCTTCGTAATTCGTATATTTTGTGTGCTTTTTCGTAAATGAGTTTAATAAATATACGACAAAGTCGATGATAAACTTATACGATGTATGTAGACATTTGTGACTGACTGTATTTTCGAGAAAAGAAAATATATTTAATTGAAGGATTTATTTAAAAAATGATTTTCTTAGGATTTTTATCAACGTTTATTTAGTTTTAAAACCTTTCTACTATTGCTACTCAAATAAGATTAATTTAAAGAACTACTTAACACTTTCCAAGTATTCCATTAAATAAACCTCATAAATAATTCCACATGATTCACGAAAAAGTGTTTAATTTGAGGAAACTGCACGAACTTTTCTGATCACCCTGCTGCTTGTAACGTGTGTGTTGAGTGGTTGTTGTCAATCGACGTGTGCGAACATTTTTCACGTATGTGGCTTTGTAAGAAAAAAAGAAAGTAATAAGTCTGACGCATTGTGCGCATCGAAATCTTGGTCCACTTAATCGACTGAGAAAAAAAGAGATCACGGTGCGATCGAGTCGATCGATAAAATCGTGTGTATTGCTTCTTTGAAAAATTGTTGGATGGGTCGGCAGTTTTGTTTAAGTGTGTGTCCGTGTATCGTGCCAAAGCTTTTCGAGTTACTGATGCGATTTGTTTTTCAGCTACTTCCATCGACATTGCCAAAAACGTACGACTTGCGAGCACGTGTCGAGCAACGTCGCGTCGGTAAGCAATCGGGGATCACGTTCCATGTTTTATTGTCTCGTTTTGACTGGCACAATTCGAATAATGCTGCACCAATACACGAACATGAAGCTCAGGGCACATTTTTAACAATGGGCAGTTTGCATGCGTTACAACAGGGCCTCGAAATTCGTTACTTCTGGTACACATTTGTTTTTAAAGTTTTCAACATTGATACTCTTTATAAAATATCTGGAGAATAATAGAAATATGTAACCAGTACAATAAACTTCAGGTATGTCTAATTCTTTGTTCTATTAAAGTAAATGTTCCCATAAAAATTGAATTGGTAATAAACGTCATCTCCAAACTAAATCCAGATTTTGCTTGATAAAAGTTCTATGCACATTTGACTACTACTAAAAGTTGCACGTATTATACTACAGTTCTGTAACCATACGAATAAAAATATTAGATATTCTTAATTGACAGACATTGGAAAAACCCATAACGCATGCAACAATTTCGCAGAGAAAGTTGATTCATTTACACGGGGCCAAAAATCTAGACAGTTGTAATAATACCTCTGATACTATCTAAGCGTGATCTATTTCTATTCTAGTTTTCACTTTTCGAGCATTTACAATATACAAGAAAACTATTGATATAGTATAACCGTTTCCATTTTTGTAAGATTTAAACAGCGCTGCGAGTCGAATGTCTGGCGAGAGTAATATTAAGAGTCACGCATCTGTCATCGATGTCACTTTGCACATTTACGGTACAATGGAGTTGTGTACTGTTGGGAGTTGAAAAAAATGATTCTCGAAGGAATGTGTCAGCCATTATCTGCTGAATTCGAATGTCTTTTTAAACTATAACTATCAAAGAAATTGTAGACTGGTACTTATGTCCTCTAGGGAGAAAGAAAGATCAATCCTGAAAAGGGTTGTGTTTAGTATTAGGTCAGATCTACCAAGAAATCCACATTCTATTCACTCATGGCACCATATTGCTCTCGATTCAGGCCTAATCTTTTTTTCTACACACAACATATCTCGACCAACTTTTTTTCAGCTCCCAGCAGTACATGCGTCTTCACTAATGCACTCTAGGGAGAAAGAAAGATCAGTTCCGA
>NC_071976.1:29587091-29686775 GCF_026283585.1 Hylaeus volcanicus
ATTTCATTAACGCGCATGGAGATCGAGACGCATAGATGAGCTGGGGATTATCTTTTTGCGATTTACCAGAAGCTATGCGATGCACGGCTGCAGCCGGAACACGGCCACCGTGAAAATTCGAGCCTCGCTTGAAAGTTCTCGCGCGGAAGTTGGAAAATGCAAATTTCTGACGACCGCGTTCCTGCGAGGCCTCCTTCCCAGGGACGAGGAAAGGGGAGGAAACGTATCGACGAATGGCGCGCATATACTTGAACGACTGTATGTAATGTATTATTGAATATAATAAACGAATTGTACAGACATAACGTGTGGCGATCAGTTTCATCCAATTAATCTACTGTTTGATCTGTTTTTCTTTTTTTTTTTTTTTATTGTGTGTAAATTGCTTTCAACTTTGCGTTTTGAATATTGCCCATGGTTAGTTATCGTGTATGAGCTTTTGAAGCTGATTCGAGGCTTTTGAAAGTATTTCATTCTGTACCGATTCGATTTGTTCATGTTACAAGTGGTGCATTATGTTTTTATGGGTGCTAGATGAAATGGAGTTCGAGGGTACTTTGATAAAAATGAATGAGAAGTATTTTTAATTTCAATCTCATTTTATTGGGACGTTCAATTTTACGTTGAAGAAGTGGCTGATTCAGGACAATGATTCGTAATTTATTTTATTAGTCTATTACAATTAATTAAATACAAATACATTTGAAATTGAAAATTGAATTTGAAATTTGTCGTGTTTAAAACATCGGAGAGTCATAAAAGTCCATAATGGAACGTTTCAGACCTTCGACTAAATAACTTGAGTTGCTGTACTAAACGAATGATTCCTAGCAATTAAGCATTGTATTTGTTATTTTATATATTTGAACAATCCATTAATCATTTTCATCCTTTCTTATCGTTTGATCAAGTTCATAAAGTTGTCGCTGATGTCGGTAAGGTAAGATTTTCTTGACTTCATATCTTCCTGTATTTCTCAAAATCTCCAATCGTAGATCTGAAACATTGTACTGGTATATCTAAAGCACAAAGGTTGTTTCGTTCTCTTTCAATTATTCATTTTCACTTCTACTCCACTATGTGTATCACTGTTTGCTATAGTTGTCTCACCGTCTGGAGCGTATCACTGTTGGCTGCTTTCGTTCAGTTCTCTCAGACTTCTGACACTCTAAATCTTTTTCTTCTCATTCATGAGCCATTTTATTCTACTTTAACGACACTATGCTCGTGCCAGCACTTTGAAATACGATAGTTGTCACAAACTCGTAATCTACATCTACACGAGTAAGCTAAACTCTTCTATTTACATTCCTTTCGTCCGAGTAGACAGAAACTATTTCGCTGTACTTTCACTGTAGTCATTCTTGGTATGATTAAAGTAGTTTGTTAAGTATATCTCTATTAAAGTCTTGCTATGGCTGGAAATTGTCTCAACGTTCTTAGAAAAATTAAAATTGTCCCCAGATAGAACCGCAATTTACATATCTTAACATTATAGATATATTTTCGAGCATTTCATTTCATTCGTCACAGATCGAAAGTTGCCTCTTATTCGCTCGATTTAAATAGTATGCATCGCGTCGCATCAACAATATAGTTTAACCCCAACTGGTATTCACTCGTACTGAATTAATTTCTATCGCTCCGTCATTATCCATATTCTTTTGTTCCTCATCTCTAAAGCTGACCCCGTGGACCTCGGTAATCCAACTGACAGCAACCATCCCGTTCGATTCCGCAAGCAGAATATCGGATAAGCACGGACAGACGTATCGATCCTCGCCAGTGCTTTACCCCAGGACCGGGCGCACGTTATCGACGATTCTTCTATCGAGAATAAAAGTCGGCCGTTTCTGCGCTTGCATGGTCGCACCGATAGGACCGTGTACGCGCGCGGACTGAACAGATGCTGATATGACAGAAAAGAGGGGGGACTCCTATTGTTCGATCTATTGTCTACGAGATTTCGTGACGCTTTTGTCCTACGAATTGCCCTCTTATTGTTGCCACCAAGTAGGAGATACCCTTTGCGCCCTTATCGATGGTCGACTTGATACCCACCACTCTAATATACTGCTCGCATTTGGACGAGTGCTATCAAAGATTTTTGTACGGGGCATCGTTTTGGAGGAAATCAATTATAAACATCGATGGAGCTTACTATCTTACTATCTGATAACTAAACACACAAGTATTAGATCCATGCGTGTGCGTAATATGTGTTGCTCCAATTGTAATTAAAATTGAACTTGATTAATAACATATAGATACTCTGTATTAAAGTAACAAAATATATTTATACACATAAGTGTTTATTCAACAGCTACGAACTATCATTTTATCCTTAAACGGTAATCCAATTTCGATATATCTCGTGCATACTCCAGCAGAAAGCAGAAGATGAATTACACAAAGTTTAGAGTAGACTGTAACCATTATAATCAGTCGGACGATCAGTCATAATCCGTCAAACTCGACGTCTCGAAGGAGCACCAGTCCTTTTTACATAATGGAAACTAAGACTGTTTCATCTTTCGCATAATTTCACCGTGTCCTTATCAACCATCCCCCAAAGTTCCCCGAGCACATAATTGCCAACCGAGGAATACTCTTTTTACCCAAAGGAAAGAACACGGATCCGAAGGGGTGAACGCGTTCTCATCAGCCAACACGTCGTTCGTACGCCGTTGTTGTTTCCCTTTTAGCTCAGAGACAAGACATTACACTGTTTCGTCCTCTCGCGACATTTTCTCATTAAAAAGAGGCAACCGAAACAACCTTTTCGTCCGGGATCTCATCCAAGGATTTACATTATCCCTAACCAAGATCTTCTCGTGTCCCTCGCAGCGTCCCGCGTACGTAACATTCTGCAGCCCGTGTAACCTAAATTTTCTCCATTTGAAAATCTCTCGAGGCCTCGCTTTGTCCCAAACGTCGACGATAGCACGGGGATTCTCTAATTTGATTCAAACCGATTCCGTCTTCCGCGACGTCCTGCAGGGTCCTGTTAAAACGCGGGAACGGTTACGGCTGAAAAATTTCACAGGGATGGATCACTTTTGTCTCCCTGAATATTTATGAAAGACGAAGGAAGGGGGATGAGCGAAGTGTACCTTGGAGATTCTCGACGGGGAACGAGTCACGCAGGCTGAATAAAACAAGCGGCGATATCGCGATACGATATCGAGACTCACCTCGTACTTCCTTGTTCTAAGGAGGATGTAAACATGGTGGTGGTATCGATACCGCGATCCGGAGATTAAGCTCTTGGACTGCGATTTAATTGGAGACCTGTGTGCGTTGGACACGGAATTTCTCGAGGACCAAAACTCAGCTTAATCGCTGATCGAGTTTTAAGAGATGTTGTTGTAACATGGAAGTTGCTGTCTTAGAGTCTTGGTGCGTAGACCTAACGATAGATAATTCCCCATTCATAGTACGCGAAATTCCATGACGGATACCCGAGCATCCTGGTTAGCGGCGCAGCGTGAATCTTCGGGGGTGTCGACGTAAGGGTTGAATTCGTGATGTCACGCGAGCTTTCATGTTCCCCGATTGCCGTGTTTGTAACCAACGAAGGGCAAGGACAATCACCTTCCAACATCGAGATAGAATTCCACCCCCTTGGCGAGTTTGTGTTCGGTGAACTTTTCGTGTTACACGCCCGCTGGTAACTGGGAGGTGTGGACGGAGGAAACTTTGCACACCGCGAAACGGAATATCCTTTTGTGCGAGTTCGTGCTCGCTCGTTCCGTGGGCAATGTCGTTTCTTATCTTGCTTACGCCGAGGCTCTTGGATTTCAATACCCAAATGCAACTGTTTTGTATAGGTGGAAGTAGCGATGGGTTTCGATGCCATTTCGTGGTATCTCGAATCGCGGGGAGCGAAACTCGATAAGTCTCTGGCAGGATTGCACAACTGTTGTGATCGAGAGTTTTGGACGTTCTTCTTTTACTTTCACTTTCATCTGAATAAATAACCTCTTCGATTCTGAACATAGAATACGATGCACCTCATGGAAACCTAGAATAGAGGTTGAGATCTATTTTTGTAAATTTATGTCTTGATTCAAAGTCTGAGAGAACGAATACCGATTTAGATAGCGATATCTTTCCTTGGATATGAATTAGAGATATCGTTTCTCCTTTTAGAAGTGTTCGATATATTTGGGAGCTTCTATTAAATTAAGGGACCATCGTTCTCGGAATTCTCACCGAAAATCCGATAGATTAGGATAAGCTGGATAGATGGAAGGCAAGGGTCGCAGCTGATGTACACGACCAGTGGCTTGTACCGCGGTGTTCGCGTGAAATTGAACCTAGAATTTATAGTTCTATCTTTGTGCATTATCGTTACTCAGTACTCGAAGGTGCATGCATTTCAGACGAAGAATCGTTAAGGAAAATAAAAACCACTTTCCACGAGGTATCACTTTCACGAGTCGTAAAAGGGGATAGTCGAGTCCTCGCGGTGGCGGGGCTGGTGAATAACGGGCATAACGACGTCTGGGACAAGGGGAATGTCGTGTCCTTGACCTTGTAAAAATCAAATTCTGGAAACACCTCCAGCCAGCGTCCGCCCACAAGAGGCCTTATTAAATACGTGCACGCCGCGCGCCGAACGGATCCAATATCGTGGTTAGGTCGTACGCGTCGCGGGGACCGACTTTAAAATTTATTTCCTTCGGAATCGCGGCGCTCGTAATCATAACTTCAATTCCGTCGAGGATACAAAACGCGACGACTGTAAGGGGGTCGTGTTTGTTCTCTCCTTCCACGTTAACCGGCTGTATAGCTTGCGTCGACATTCTGAAAAGGTCGCAGGCGAATTTAACGACCATCCTTGTACACGAGGATCCATCTACAGGATTAAATCCCCGTCGAATCGCCGAACTCGATTCCCAAATCGAATGCTTGCGATACGACAAATAACCGTGACGGGGTAATTGCGAAATGGAGATACATTAAATTGATACGACGCGCTTGGACTCCAAAGACGCAATTTATACGAGTACGTGAAAAGCGACGCACAAGGAGATGTAACGGTGATACTTTTTATTTATTTGAGAAAGCTTACAGAAAAGCGTTAGGTTTCGTCAGAGGATGAGCGATTCTCTATTTCCTTTGATTGATAGATACCATCTTGTGACTAGATGCAGTACATTGAGATGTTTACACGAAGGCGACTGAGGTTGATTGGAGATTGATTTAACTAAACTGGCCGGGGCTGACTGGTGGTTGACCGAGGTTTACTTTTAATTAACCGAGGTGAACAGAGATTCACCGAGGTTGTCTGTAGGGGAACTTACAATTAATCAAGGTAAACTGAGGACGATTACATTTTGAATGTCGTCTAGCGTGAATACGAAATTAAATCACTTTTTGCGATGTTAGAGTTTACTTTGCTTAGGTGCCACATTTTTATCGAATTCATTTAACTCTGTCACAGTTAGGTCACTGCTCATCTCGACTTCCTCGAAGATATTAATATACACGCGAAAAGGGTAGAGTGATGTTGCGAAACTGCTGAAGCCTGCGGGCTTACAGGATACCCAGCCCATAAACGTAGAAGGTAGATAGTCAAGTATTTCAATGAAATGAAATATCGTCTGCGAGATAAAGTACCCAGGCCTGATAAAGCTACATCTCAAGCCGCGAACTTTCCTCTGCCGATGTTCGTAAATTATTCTATCTGAAGACGGGTCCCGCCATTATCGTGCTACGTCATGGCGAAGTAAACATAAATTTAATCTAAAGAGTAATAAGAAACACGAATGACGTACCAGAGAAGACCCATAAATATTGTCGTTTCTATCTTATCCTTCGTATTAGTGTCGGTAAAGCTACGTGACAGGCACCGACGACTTGAATACGGTAACTCCCTTATCAGTCGTTAAAAAATTCATTGACCGTAAAAGAAACGTAGAAAATTAATCATGGAGACGTCGAAGATCGCCAAGTGTCACGATATATAATTTCAAGAACTCCGCTCACTTTCCTGCCTTTTCTCCCCTTGGATAATTACTGTAAACAGATTCGAGCGCGGTTCTTCTCGAATAAATAACACACGACTGTCCCAAGCTTGCCGATGTAATAATGTTGACACGTAACCGCACGCCAATGGGGGAAAAGAATGCAACTATTCCATGATCGATCAACTGGGTCCCGCGACAGTCACGAACGATTCGTTCCGCCGAAGGTAAACCGAAACTGCCGCTGTAATTACACCTGGCCAGGTATCATGCTGCATGCGCGGCAATATTTTCGTTGCGTGATATTGTAAAAATACGAAGGGCCAGAGCGAATCGATATCGCCCATATTTCGCGCTAAATGGAAATTCCGTTCACGGAAATCGATACTTTGATAGGAGCTGCTTGGAACCTGAAACGAATCGTACACTTACACATTTGACACGTTCACACTTACAGGACAGTTATGTAATATCGATCTTATCCTAATTTCATATCTTTTCTTACCAATTTCTTTTCAATGATTGCAGGATACTAACATTTTTAACGTTCGACGCACATTGAAATTCAATGGAATTATAATTTTGCCTAGTCGAGTTTCTTTTAATTCTTATATTTCCCTACGGCGTTGTAAAAAATTTAAATGAACAGAACGACCGTTTTAGTGCTTCGCTAAAATTGCTTCCGCATTCCGTCGCTAATGAAATTTCTCTTCAAGCAAATCGATTATTAACCATTGATTTCCACAGGGTGCGCCGACTGCCGCGATTTTCAACTTACGCCTTTGCCTGACTATAAATTTGATAAATCTATCTGATAAATCTTGAAACAATTAAATAAAAAGAAAAGATTATTTGTAATTATAAATATAATATGAAATTAATACAAAAAAATGATGATATACAAGAAATGAAAAGTATGACATGCCAATTAAATTTAAAATCGTATCAGGTGTATTCATAATACACGAATGGACATGTATTTTTTTTTTTTTTAATTTTATTTACAGATAAATAGAAAATTTCCTTGAATTTAGAAATGTGGAAACGAATTAATCATCGTTACGATATACCAGAGGCCTTGTTACGTGTATGCAATGTAGGATCGAAAGGTAAATGGAGCAGGTTGTGCAAATCGACTCATAAATTTTTCAATACTGACGATGATTAAAATTCGAGAAAATCCCGCTAGAAAATGCATGCGACTTAATAAGAGATATAGAAGGGAATTGACATGGCCATGACCCTCGTTATCGATTCAATGGTATCGAGGTATATCCGCGGTCTGATCATAAACAGCCGTGACTACTGGCCATCTACGGCCGACCTCATACTACTGTATTTGTCGGTTTAAAACGAATCCCTCTAAACGCTTGCGACTAACTATGGCAAAAGTTTCGTACGTGTACGATTCGGGTTGTACTCTCGACTCGCGAAGTCGAAGAATTTATTGCAAGGGTGAATAAGACTGGTACACTTTTAGTAATAAATAGTTGTTTAATGAATTTATTAAAATTTGCTGGAAATGAACACAGTTCTTTTGTCTTCTTTACGGATGAAGCATCAGTTTATATTTTTTACTATTATTTACTTGTTGTATGCAGTGTTAAACTGCAAACAAAAGCGACACTAGTCAAAAAGCTCATTAAAATCTGACAACTCGAGGAACGAATTCACCCGTAACTATTTTCCCAGGCGTGCACACAGCTGCGAGTAAATAACTTAAAAATTCCAATGCGCCGCATAACGAGGCCCAGCACGCGACTGGACAGAAGCGTCGTTGTCTGGCCATTATCAGGCCGTAACTACTGCGCGAGCTTCGTTGGTTCGTCAGATACGATCGGTCCGCAGCCGCTGACAATGGCCCGGCCTGTATTCGCTGTTCTTTTCACAGTCGCATCGATGTAGGTCATGGTAACATCATATTCAGAATTTTTTTTACAGTGCCGCCACTGAATCGCTACCAGCGTTCTATTCCTACGGCCGCTTTCTTTCTTCCGCCCCATTCTTTTTTCTTCCGATCACCCTTCCATCCTTCAATCCTATCCTCCCACAATCCCTTCAGTGGTTTCCCTCCCTTCGAAACGGTAATTCTCGGCGGTATTATAAAATCCTACCGCGGCGTGTACATCCGTCGGCCACAAAGGAGCCATTGAACGTCTTATCGCGATGAAACGTTCGAATATGAATATGCAATATTCTTGGGACCTATGCACGTGCTCGAGGCCGACTGGCATTCGCAGCAGCGATTCCACGAGAGGCCGAACGCGAGATCGCGGTTGGCTCTCGAATTCTCGACAATGGCCCTTTTGTAGCCGCAGTTTGGCCAACCTCTATTCTTCGCCTAGAGCGTAATCAGGCGAACCAATCCACGGAATTCGGGTTGAGACATTTTTTTCGAGGTTGGCGAATGGATCGACGGGGATCCCAGAGAGCTGGCAAGGCCGAGACAGCGGCGAAAGTTAATTCCGACCAGGATCCACGGGCTTTCGTCCTTCATTGTCGAGACGGTTGGACTATCCGCGGGATCGCGGCATAGAAAATTATTCGCGTTTCGCCCAGCCATTGTTCGCAGAAATTGATCCCTTTGAAGTATGAGTGGAGAGTCTAACGTATTGTTCCTCGCGGCCCCTTACGAGACACGACTGCCGGCGATGAGGAGGATTATTTGCATTTTGTACGAGAGGATCGCATTGTTCGGGGAATTTAATCTTACAGAGATAGGGGCGCGCATATTTCGGACAGGGGTACACGTGTTACTAACAGGTTTTTGGGGAGATGTCAGGGACATTTTGCGCGAATCGGTATCGGGTAGAGTTTAATATTGAAATTAGAAAAAGGTCTAAAACTATCGTGGTCATATGAATGCCTATACAACTATTATCAGTATATACAACTATTAGCTTCGTAATTGGAGGAAAAAAGGAACAAACTAATTTATGAACTGATAATTTATCAATTATCAACAACACACGTTTATTCACTAGTAACTAATAATCATAACATATTCTATAATTATTTAATTCAGTAATGATCGATAGTTGTCGGTAGTTGTTTATTAATATGCGTACGCGTTTTATTTGAAGTACAGTACAGACAAGAGGTTAGCCAGAATTTTCACAGTTTTCCGTTATCGATAATTATCCCGGAAATAATAATACGGGTAATATTAACTTTGCAAACCATACGGTGCATCGTGTTTCCAACTACCAAAATTGCTTTCGTAATATCGGACCAGTAGCAGGAAAATAACTTTATAAATTAATAAAGGTCCGAACTTGAGACACGGCATATTGTATCGTAACTTCTAACTTGTAAAATTTCCTGTTATGAAATTTCATGTATCTTGCGCATTTATGATGCCAACAGCTGTGTAAACAACAGCTTTGTATCAGGTGAGCTTCGTCTATCGATGAAAATTTTTATACTTGCTATCACGTCTGTGTAACAGAATTATTCATTGATTCGATTGATTTTCTTGATAAAAATAAGTTTAAACATGGCCGTGAGTTAAAAATGAATGTTACGAAAAATTATACGAAGCACGCTCTGCTTTTTGAAGTTGATCAAGGAGAATGTTCTATCGATGCAAATATACATATAAAAATCCTGTAACTTTTACATATTTGTACAGTAATAGCTTTTTCCCCATCTAAATAAATAAATGTAAAATTCTAGGCCTGGCGGGTCTAGAACAGAAAATAATAAAAAAATTTCTCTCTGTTTCAGCGACCATTCGATAAGCAATCGCGTGGATCGTCGAGGTCATCCAACGCATTGCGAGTGCGGGGAGGTGACGAGGCCCTTATGACGACGCGAGGAAACGGCCGAGAGTGCCCTGGCCACGTCGCAGTCCGACTTTTAGGCCCCATCCACTCTGTCCTAATTCTCCTGCCCTCGGCCGTGCAGACCTCAAAACCATTTCCCATCTCGAAACCATCGCACCTTGTACGTTACACCTGACCCCGCCCTCTCACTAGCACCCTATACACACATACACATACACACAAACCAACATAGACACAGACACACACACACACACACACACGACATATACATGCAGCACCGCGCAAGGAGCATGCCAGCAGGTACAGAAACAAGGAACGATCCTTCGGGTTTGAAATTTATTCGAACCACGATTTTGGGTACAGTGAATCCTTCAATTACGTGGATTGGTAGAGACGATATTATTGCTTCATTTATATTATTGTGCAAAGACTTGGGCGCGTTTAATGTAGCCTTATTATACTATTTTAAATGACGGTATTTTAAATGAAGAGATTGTAACGTATAGCCTCGTAGAAGCTACCTTCTTCCGTAATTCCGTTGCGTGATTGTCCCGTGAGATGTTGCCCACCGCGGATGCACTTAAGTCGATCCTGATTTGCAGCGAGCCTTACCGTTTCATTCTACTTCGGTGGCTTTTTAAACGGAACCGGTCGCTTAGACAACGGTCGCGGCTAACGCTAGCAGCGTGACAGCCGTAGCAGGAAATTAAGATTTAACGACAAAGACCGAAGACGGAAAAAGAAACAGGGAGCTCGTGCACAGCCAGTTCAATGGTTGCGTCTCAGGAATATACTCGTTGATATTAACGTACACCGAACAGGTGATTCTAACGTTCTTCTCAAGTGTCTTACTTAACGTTTACTAAGAAAACGTTCTTCCTTCTCTACGAACTCGAACCCCTAAGGGCCGTCGTGGATCTACTACTATAATAGAGAGATAAAGGGCCCAAGTGACATTTTCGTAAATATGTAACGACCCAGAGACAGTAACGCTTCAATTCGAGAGAACAAATGTCAAAAAGCGACATCGTTACGCCTATGGTAACGCGGCGTGACTACACGTATACATCTTAGCTTAAACAAACATCTTGAATGAATGAAATTCCATTTCTCTCGGAAGTTAGCGAACGTTACTTGTACCCTTCGTCTCTTAAATAAATCAAACTACGTCAACGTCACAAATTGCCAGTCACCCTTCGTTGCCAGTGTTCCTTGCAAAATTGAAGCAACGTGAGAACGTTCCTTGGCAGTTACCATTTTCGATCTCTAACTCAGCAAGTATAACCTTGGCAAATTGAATTAATGCTTCTGACCATAGTTTCTCGTTCGACAGTAAATTCTACATTACTCAATTTTCAAAAGAAAATTCAGTCTGTTCCAAGGGTTTGTTTAATTCCCTAAGTAAATACTACAATTATGATAAACCTTGAAATATGAACGTCAATCAACATTAGAACATAAATACATTCAATATAGAGAATTAAAGAAATACTTCTAACAGACTATACATTGCTCTTCAAATAGAATTCTTCAAAAGCTTGCTTCAGACTTCCCTCGCCATAAAATGGCCTCCAATATGGCAACTGTCAACAAATTTCCCAATGGTACCACGTATGTATTTTATTCGTCCAAATCGTGTTCAATCATCACCAAAACTCCCACCAAAATGACACCGTCTCGTCATTAATTTCGAAGGTCCCACGCGGAGCGGCCGTTTCGAGTGGCATTTTGCCATAGCGGTTCGTGTGGCGTTCAAACGTTGTGTGCATAGCCTGATCAACATCGAGGTATGCTCCAGCTGCACGAATCAATGCCGTCACGAGAACGTCCAGTCAAGCAATTACGTTTGATGTCTCGAAGCAGCCGGATGTCACGCGGTAATCGATTGCCGTTGTTGTTCGTGGCGTTTACGGGACGGGCATGCTTCGTCAAGGAAATGTAAACGGCTCTCGTAACGATGTAACTTCGTCGACGGAAGTCCCAGCAGATTGATCGACGGCCCGTTGCCAGGGGGCTTTTGTCCACGGCGGTGAAAAGGCCTGAAGGGAAACTGGTCTTCCACGAGCAGTTTCTTTCAGCGACGAGAAAATTAGCTGCTGATGGGATCGGTCCCCGTCCCCGTCCCATGAAGTGGGTCATTCAGTAAAGACTTTGTCAGAAAAAATTTACTTTTCAACCCTAAAGAAATTCCATCGATAAAAAATCAGTGACTCGTTAATTTTTGCAAATAATTTTTTTCTTGATCGAAAAAATCATCGTTTGCTTTAAACAATAGCCTAGCAACGGCCTAGAAACATTTCTTGTACCATTGGTATAATACTCGTAATTCGCTAACACCTTTGGCCTAGAACTTTGTAAATATTTGTTTCCAATCAAAGATGGTCAGTGAAGTAAACACGAAGAAATAATTTTATATTATAAACTGCAAAAGATTAGCACCATAACTCGATGATCAATACTACGTACAATAAGTGAAAAGTTTATTCGACAAAGAGACCATCGGTGTCAATCTCGTTTCATGCGTTGTAACACGTGAAATATCCACCCTCGTATAGTCTTATAATATTTACAAGTGTGGATAAGGTTCCATTCGCGTTTACTTTAACATCAAGAAATCAACTCTTGTTCAACAAGACTCGTTCAAGAAAGTGGTTTTGTTTTTACTTAAAGAACAGGATACTACGTGTATTGCAATCAAATATATTGTTGATATACCGGTGGTGTTTTGTAGATACAATGTGCACGAACTTCCCTTGACGTTGATGGATCGCGCAGGAATGCGATTCGACTAAAGTGTATCGAAAAAAAGCGAGGGATCGTTTCCTTGTGTAAAGAGAATACAAAATACATGGACGAAATGTCCTCGAAACTATTACTTAGAAGTTAGGTTACGAAGTAAGGGAGATACTGTAAATGGCGATAGTTTAAATGCATAACTGCCCGGTTAGTTGAACGAAAGATCGATAAGAAGATTGAAAGTTATCTTAAGATTTATTTTTTATTAGGTCGCGAGAGGCTGTTAGAGGGTTACGGTCGATTTAACTTAAAAGTACCATATTTCCCATGAAGAATCCTCTCCTCACGAAATTTTATTTTATACGCGTACAGAGTTTAAATAAATGCCAAAGTTATACAGAATACTGCACTGTTTGAACGATGGATACGTGCGTTTAGCTTTAAGAGCAAAAACAACTAAGCAGGTTTACCTGCTTGTCTTTTATTTTTTCGTCTCACCTAGAATATTCTCGAAGCATTAATTACGTCATATAAATGCTTCTGGGATACTCAACGTGAATTTTAATTACAATTTCACCACCTCGTTCTCATTTCTGAAAAAGGCGCGCGTCTGAGATATTATTCTCGATTCGCAATGAAGGTTGATCGTCACTTGAAAAATTCGATTTGCATGATAATCTCGCCGGCTACCTAGTTTGCCATTCACGAGAAACATATTCCCGATTTAGGTGAAAAATTCACCAAGTCGTTTACCAGGCTAAGAACACTGGTCAGCACTTTTCGAGAATTCACGTGGCCAGGCGCATCGAGGGGGTTGCACGCCACGAAAAAACGTCTCGACTCTCGACCTTTTAGAGATTATGTTCATTTGCATATTACTTCGTGAGGCGAGGTTGTGTGCATACGCGTGTACATGAGGGATTGCGCACGTGTGCGCGCGCATGGAAACCTGCCAAGAACGAAGAGAATCAGGGAAGTCCGCGGTTCTGCTCGAGATCGTTGATACCGCAACTTTCGATAGCGAGTAAGCAAAAAAAAAAGTCGACCTTTTATTATTCGCTGCGCCACGACCAGGCGGAACCGTGACGCTCCAATTGCGTCAAAACATGCCGCCATAATACGCCAATTACGATTTGGAATGCTGAGCGGAGCTCGCTCTTTTTGCCGGACCTCGTGGAATTTCAATAGCACCAGGCGAAGTGGTGCTTGAATCGCTACCGCGATGGAGTGCTAAGTTTGAATTAAGTTTAAACGTCGAACACGTAAGGCAATCGACGGTGCGTGGCATTATGGATGAATGGAAGGAGGTTAATGTAGTTTCTTAATATAATAAACTACAATTATAACATAGTATCTACAAGTAAACAAATTAATCCAGAGTTATGTGACTTTTAGTCCACGATTCGTTATATTACGCCCGTCTCATTGTCTGATTTATCATCGTCGCTATCCCTCGTCATCCACGGATTTTTACGTTCCTCCATTTCGTTCATAAACATTTTACGACACCGTAGTTTTCTAGACGAAGGATTCCTCGAAATAATTTCGAGCGAATGGAATCATGAATGAAAGCCTAAGTCAGAGAACATTGCTGGAGGCATTAAAATGTAACGGAGTAGTTTTATCCCAAGACGTCCTGAAAAATCAAAAAGCCTTATAGTATTTAACGTCTCCGAAAGATATATTTTCTTACTGTATGAAAGTATTCAGGTTCTGAGAGTTAACGAATAAAACAATGAAGATTCTATCCCAGACAAAAGTAACGGAAACAAGTTGCTATACAAAAAATAAAAAATTCCAGTCGAATCTTGGGTTGATTAAGTTATGGATCGAAGGTTCAAAACGTTTATAAATAAATTCAATGTTCGCTTTGTGAACGAATCAAGAATTGCTTGTCTATTCGAAAAAATGTTCTTTTATTTTCTCAAGAGTTGTGAGCTTTGAGACTCATTGATACTTAATTTCAAATTGAAAAAATTAATTCCTTTGAAGGAAGAAATTATTTTAAACTGTCTAATTTAACCTTTTTTTCATCGAGGATATCGTTTGGCGGAATTTTTCCTCGATTTTTGAGGCGTTCGAAAACCTCGCCATTTTTCCAGGGGCATGTAAATACGGCGTCCTTTGTCGACAAAAATTTCAGTACACGTTCCTCGTCGGTGAATGGGCGTGAATTAATGAGCGAACGTGTTTGGAAAATGACCGCGTATCCAAGAATTAAATCGATCGTTTTGTACAGTGTTCGTGTACGTGGCAGCTGAACCGCCGAGATTTCAACAAATGCTTCGGTATTTCGTAAGACGCAGCTTCACGTAGCGTGAACTTCAATACTGAAACCAAAGGCAAGGGAAGTTGGTTGGTTACCCTGCTTGCACGGTAACTTCCAAGCACCCAAATCTTGTTAGTCCATCGTATTACGCGAAAATCAAGATAAACACATAATTTTGAACTGCATATATAATACGCTAACTCCATTTAACGATACATTAACTGGGAACGTTTACATTCCTGAGTGAATACTTAATGGAAAATAAATTCAGTAGTTGTAACGATAGAAAACTGATGTATATTCTGAATATGAACATTTTAGGATGTAATATACTTTAAATTAGAAGACTTCTAATTAACTTATTAATTATCAAATATTTTGATTTACTAATTTATTACAATTGAAACTCGCTTCAAAGTTCAACATCCCTGTAATATCAGAGTTACTTCTGCAATATTCAAAGGAATAGGAAAAAATCTATCCTTTCACAGAATGTGGCTGACAATGAGTAAGGCCACTTTAGGGTGAAAGTCATGGGTCACAAAGTTAGAACGGTGGGTAGAAGGAGTCTGGAAAAATGGGACGAAAGTTAATCGATCGTTGCGACCATAGGCCTCTCGACAGCCAATTTATTTTCCTGCCACCGGGAGGTCATTATTCCGGAGGAATGCAAAAAATTAGAGAGCAAAGAGAACGCCATGGTATCGCGAAACGAACTGTAAGGAGGTGTCGGCGTCGCGTCGTCCTCGTTTTCGATAACTTTGAGTATCGGGGCGGAACAATGAACGAAAAAAAGGACATCGACGGTGGGAGCAGAAATTGGTTTTCTCGAGTTCGTCTCTCCTCGAAGATATTTAAATTCGTTTATCGGGAGGAAAAAAAGGAAATCGATGTCTGAAGCCTTGCGAATCATCTAAAATTCTTACCGTTCCGTTGGCGTCCAAGAATCGGTGATGAGATTCCAAAGAATTGAAGTGTTAATGAGAATTAAACAATCCTTTTCCAAATTCTTGACTTAATTGTTCAATTTAATGGTTGTCAATTATCAACAAACAGGACCTAGTATAATAGTACAATATTAAAAACCTCTAAAACAAACACGAATACAAAAATTCCTGCAACATGGCTGCCATTGAGACCAACGGTAAATGAGAATAAGAAAGGAGGGCAAGGAAATAATTCGACCAGTGGATCATTAAGTACTTTTGAGTGCGGCATTGCAAGACATGTTTTCGCGTGTAAAATTCGCAGAGGAATGTAATTGTTGCCATTACAGGCATTATGCAACATTAAGGAATTGCCCGGGGCACGCGACGATATATTATCTCGCGACAGCGTTTTGTGAAAACTTGGCTAGGCATGTTTCACCGTGTGACCTGACATCGTTGAGAACCGACAAGAAGCCTATCGATTAATCGCGAAAGTCCTCAAAGTTCTCGTAGCAGTTTCTTTATTATATTTTGTATTTTGTATTTTGTATTTTTATTATATTTTCATTGAACGGGTCAATTAAATTACCTAGAATATACAAATTAGAACAACTTAGTAGGTTTTCGTTTACTTTTACACGCGAGCCAGTTTTCTTTATCAAATTTTTACGTAAACCATAAAATATTCTACACGTTAATTATTATACATATTCTTTCCTCTCAAAGCTATTCACGTTATTCCAAACATTTCCAAAACCAGGAGGTTGCGAAGCCAGTTTCAGCGTACGTGGCATACTCGAAATATGTCGAACGTAACGAAAAAACTTTGGAAATGCAAAAAACAGCACTCCACACGGAACGCGTTTTGCCACAGTGTACGATAGTTTACGAGTCAAAGGTTTCGACCTATATTACGAAGAGGCACTCGTACGCAGCCGAGGAATTCAAATTTCTATTCGCCAGAAAACTCCACGCATCGATTAACGTCACCCAACGCGCAGAACGTCGATTATTCGCGGATTCGCGTACGACGGAGATCTCTTGAATACTGAACGCGACTAATCTACGGTTTGCAGTCTGTAAACTTTCCAATCTTCGGTGTGAATACTTGAACCGGGCGATTCCGTGGCGGGTGGGGAGGCAATCAACCCTGGCTTCGAGAACAATCAATCTTTGTTGCGATTTTCAGCTGGCTCGGGAGGTTTGACGGGACAGGGAACCTTAGATGAGTCTTTTATCGATAGTTTGGATATTTTCTGGGTTGAAATGCATTATTTATCTAGAGGTTTTTAGGGAACGCTTGTTTTTGAGAGTTTGAGATGTGATTTATGAAGTACTTGCTCTGAAATTGAGCATGTGAACGTTTGTTTGATCCATTGATGGTAGGAGGGATTATCTTCAAAAGCAATTATCATGATTTCTAGAGGAAATATTTAAAAAACTATTTGTTGCATGGATCAATTGTAAAACAAAATTCTCGATCTCTATATAATCCAGTTGAATCTCAATCTAATACAATAAAATAAAATAATTTAAAATAGAAAAAAGTCGAGATTTCCTGTCTAGAAAAAATGTTGAATCCCAAGAGGCGAACGTTTAAACGAGCTCATTGGGAAGTAGAGAAGGCAAAGTAAGCAAAATCCGGTCGAAAATATTTTTGCACGCGATAATCCCTCGCTGGAACAGTGTGCAATGATTCTGGAGTCCTTTTTTCTTTCTCTGGCTTCCCGTATCTCCGTCTTTCTCTTCTTTTCACTGACATTTATGCTTCGGTGGTTCGCGAGTTCGCGTGTTTCTTTTTATTCGCCAGCGCATAGGCGGGTTTCGGAGCCACTGAAATTCGTCCTGGCATGCAAATAATTTGTATAGCCACAGTTGCCACACGAGCAAGCACGCGGAAGCATATAATTCGAAACGAAGGTCTCGAAACTGGTGCCATAGTGCATGTTTAACACGTAATCGGGAAAGATTTAGCGACCATCTGTCTATTGTTGTTATGGTCCATTGTCATCTCCGTGCTGCCTGTTTCTGACCACTTTTTCAATATGTTGGACGATCAATTCCTTTGATGTCGAGGATGTAGTTTCATCTCGAGCACTGGTGAACATAGCAGTGATCGATGAAGGAAATCTCTATCTAAATCATTTCATGTTAACTATACTGGCATGCAGGCTTGGGAATCGTGAACAATGCTTTCCTTATTATTGCTTTTTTCCCTTAAATCTAGATTGAGTAAAAATACTTCTAGCTTGATTGCATCTTTGGTTGCTTTCTCGAGTTCCAACATTTTTCATCGAGCCACTTAAACGTTATAGAAAAAATTCAATGCTAATAAGTTACTACTCCTTGTGATAATACCCAAGATTGTTTTTAATTTTTCGACTAGATTTTATGGGGAGATTTTATTTGTCCAAATTCGTTATTGATTCTCGATAGAGAATAAAATACATTTTAAAAGGTTGAAAGGTACATTTAATAAATAGAAGGCTATTTGATATAAGCTATATAGCTATTTTGATATAAAAAATTTGACAAACCTCAATCCTCATGCATTAAATTTAATCTTCCTACTTTTAATTTTTCATAAAAACAGATTATTTAAACGTGAATTCAAAACACTGATTATGACCTTTTCCTTTGGCCATTTACAAAACCGTATCTATTGTTTTTTACCATTTTGTTATAATCAATCCTCATTCGGTGGCTACGAAGAGTCGAGTAATATCAGTATCGATATCAATTTTCTTCACCTGATTTATCATTTCCACCGATATCCTCTTATTGTACGAGTTTCATTTCCACGAGTACCATCTGTTGCACCTAGTGATGGGACTGAGCTGTGTTTAAATACCATTGACACGTTCACGCCAGAAAGTGATTCTCTATATAATAATCTAAATGACTACTTTGAGGCTTATCAAGCCATACAAGTGTGCTATCGATACGTCTGAATTACATCAAATTTCTACGTCAGAAGAAAATAAAATTTCACCCGTTTTTAACGACTTACTTAACACTAATGACATTTCATAAAATCAAAATAATATCTCATTAATTCATTTCTTACAAATATTCTATATACAGAATTTTACGTAATATTTTTCTATACAGTCCATAGAATTCTATAAACTTCTGTATATAGTATTTTATTCTTAACCTCAATGACCTGTAACGATAACCCTAATTAAACATTGACAACCTTCGCTATTAATTCCTCGTAAAGACTATCACATTCATATTTTCAGATTAAGAACCATAAGACCACGTTATTCCCCAAATTAATATCGAAAACAATGATACACGTTGAGCACCACTTCGTCCTCACCCCCCCTCCCCCTCGATTGCGCAATTTGAAATCGAATTTCTATCGAAGCGAACGTCGTCGAATCGCTTTCTAGTCAACGTATGAAAAAATCTCTTCGATAATCACAGCCTCGTTCGCAGTGTCGACTCTGAATGAGGCCCGTTCGATTCTCCGATCGTTAACTCATTTATGCCTTCAATCTACCTTAAAAAAAAGAAATACTCGCAGATACAGTACCCCATTTATACATCCAGAAAGTCCTCGGGGACAAACCAATCGGTACTGTTCGCATCCTGAAGACGATAGTTTCTGGAATTTGTACTTTTTAAAAGGTCTCGAATGTTTACTTCAGGCACGAATGGATTAACTATTCGGTTTTCTCGAAATAAGCGCGTAGAGAATCAAAATAGTTTAAGAGTAACATAGGTACCATAGAGATACAGTAGATAATAAGGTTGCGGAGGTAGGCGTTCTGTTCTTTTTAAATGAAATCCTTTCAAAGGTATCAACTATACTAAGATATACAGAAAGAGGTAAATTCATGCAAGAACGACGCTTGCCTCCCGTGTTGCGTTAATTAATTATATATATATATATATACATATATATGGGCACTGCCAGGCTTGCAACTCTAATCAAAAGGACAAACCAGCACGGCGAGTTACAATGTTCGACGACGAGCCGCGTGAACGTCGACGAACTGTGTGTCCTGTTAATAAAGAATGATGATTATTCTGAAACAAGCCCCGTCGACGATTACTCGCGATACTGTAGTATATATAATATTGTATGTACAATGCATACACTGTAGCGCATAACTATAGCACCGCCCATATTTTTAAATGTTTTAAGCTTTTCAGTTGGTATGAAATAAAATTAATTTTATGAAATGAAGAGCAATTTCAGAGATATTAACATAAATCTCGTTATTTTCAGCTCATTATCTCATGTCTTTTCATTTCTTACAATTGATTTTAATTCGTACCAACTAAAAAGCCTGAAACATTCAAGTATATAGTTGGTGCTTTAATGATGCTCTACAGTGTATGATATTATATATAAACGCCGGATGAAAGCTCCGACCAAGCTTCGTTGAAGACCACTCGCAAACGGTCACGAGCTTAATGTACCAAAACAAAATCGAAGCAGCGAGAGGAAGAGTGGAACTCTTAGGGATTAAAAACGTTGAACCTAGAGGTATTTAATCGAGTAACGAGCCGAAATTTCGTTAAGAATTTTTTACGCTAATTCGTGAGCTAAACCCCGATGGGCCCTCGTAAGCTTTCTTAGAGGGATCGTTTGTATTTAATCGAATCGCGAAACGGCTTTTCTCGACGACGAACCGAAGAAGCAGTCGCGCAAGCGATCTTGTGAAGGCGCCTTTTCTAAATTAACACGTTGACGACCAGATTAATGAGGCTGACACTTTCCAGACAACTTGTTTCCAAACAACCGAAACTTATTTTTGGAGAATTTAAACTAGTACTTATTTTTTGCAACATCGTCAAATTCACGAATTCTATGAGGATTTATTTTCTTTAACATCTCACCTTCGGAATGAATTAATTTAGTTCGTTAGTGAAGATCAACGTGTTAAAAGATGAGCATTCCGCGTGATGGATTCGTTTCGTCGATCGCATTCATGGATATAAATCGAAGAGGACGGCGAGTTTAAAGGAGTTGACCCTCTCCCCGTAACTACGTAGCGTTTTAAAAGTTATCAACAGGACACGTACACGTTGTCATACACGGACAAACACGCGGACATTCAGTGCCGAGCATGTGCATGGGAAATGAGAATTTCTTTTTTCAGATGATAGATATTTATGTTCTTAAATGGAAAAGGAATTATTGCCTTGCTTGGTGGAATTGATGATGGTGACAGACATTATGGAATTGTGGGAGTTTTCAAAGGAATATGTGTAGGATATATATATAGATATGTGTATATGTATAATATGTATAATGTATGTAATATAAATTGTTATATATACATGTATATATAGTATATCCAACAATTATGATACGGTGTCATTAAGAATATACATGTGTATGTATATTATGTATATTATACATGTATGTGCATATATCTAACAAATTATACTATAAACGTACATGTTTGTTTGTATGTTTATAATATAAATTCTTAGATGTATATATTTAACAATAATAATAACAATAATAACAATAATAATAATAATATATCACTATATATATGGCCAACACTGCTCTGGAAACTCCATTAATTTCACAATGTCTATGTATATATACATATATATATGTATATATAGTTTGTCATACAGACGTTACATTGAAATTTCTCCCTCGTTACATCAGTTTCAATGTAACATCTATTCGACGAAATATGTTACACGAGCTGCTCCGAGACTCTGCTTGCGAATTTTCATGTTTGCTTTAAAAGGTCCGCAGTGGCTATTGTTAATGTAAATGCAGGAATCATTCGTAGAAGATTACAGAAGGTTATCTTTCCGTCTTGATAAATTAAAATAGAGGTTTGGGATGCGAATCGTAAATCGTCAATTTTCATAACGAAGATAAAAAGAAAGCTTTCGCTATAACTCACAACGTCCTCCAGTTCATTGCAATTACACTACAGATTTTACGCGTTGATATGAATATGGAAAACATGTGCAGACATAATAAACTTACGCAAAAATGAAATATTAATACTATTATATTATTTTACGAGATATATTCCGCGTACGTTCCGCGCGTATTTTCCATATTGACGCGAACCCATACATACATATACTCGGCTGTGTAACCTTCTATAATTTTCAACGAATGTAACTACACGTAATTGTATCAGCGTCGCGAATTTCTCGGACAATTTATCGGCGTTGACGAATGAAAATGAGGCCAGTGATAATGCCGCTAAGTTTGCTTCACGAAAATATGCGATAAATTCCGTGCATGGAGTCGTTCCCATATTCGTGGTCGGCAGTGTAAACGTGCACCCCTCTACAGACACGCCATATAAATTAGGCAGAGCTGTAGGCTAGCAAAAACCAAGTTGAAATTCGCTGAATGGAGTTTATGATAAACGCGATGATATGTTATCAGTCGAGAGTTAAGAGTATTCTATAGCCGCCCGATGTTGGCATTTAGCTGGTCTAAATCGCAGAGGGTTCGTTTCTACTAATTATACATAAATATATATATATATATATACATTATATATATAGCGCTGTTGAGTTTTATCGATTGTGAGAGAGACACTTTATTGTATGCGACGTTACGTCGAGAAATCGACTGTGAATCGATGTTTCTACCGTGGCGGTTCTGAGCGCATATGTGACAAGATAAAACACGCGAGATTCAAAATCGATCGAGCCCCCGCTCAGACCAAGAACAATCTGAATATCCATGAAAGTCAAATTACCAGAAACGCTGGGATTGAAATTAAACGACGGACACCGGAGAGATATAGAAATTCGAGTCCCTTCTCTGTGCCCGTCGAACAGGTGCGACGCTCGCTCAACTTCTGATTTACTGCAAATTGGAAGCATTTGTTTATACTTTATTCTCGAGTGTGTACCGCTTCAACTGCGATTCAATTTAAACGTCAATCTTTTCGGGACAAAGTTGCCTACTGGTTTCGTTTCAATTTAAGGTACAACCTGGCTGATGAACAAGATTTACGTCTACTAGTCTTGTCAGCTTTTTCGTGACCGAGGAATCAAGTTTTCTGCGGGAAGAGAGGACATACGGCTTGAGTCTACTTAAATGAAAATTAAGTTATATGTTAACAACTTTTGTGTTGCTTAATGTTCATTTGAATGGAAGATTGGTTTCAAATGAAGCATAAAAATTAAAACACATATATATTTATAATTTATACTCATAAATGTAATTATAGATATAAATACATATATTTATAGATATATTTATAAATGTAAAATACATATTTATTTTACGCGGAAAATGTTCACGTAAATATTAATTACCACTCACGAAAAGCGATAATGGTGAAAAAAGATGCATTCGTTGAGGAAATTTGATATCTGGCGACCTAAACACCTGCGAAGGACGATGTAAGTAGCACATTGGCAGGGATATCGAAATGAGAAACTAATAGATGGCTGCTCGATTTCTCAGCCATCATCGATGTGTATCAGACCCGGGATCTTCGAGCTCTCAGTTAAACACGCATGCACGTCGGCGCATCGCTCCATCGTCGAGTGGAATCTCTGTTCCGGCGCTGTCTTATTTCGAGCGCTGTTCCACCGTCGTGACCTTAATTGTAGAGTAACCCAGATTACAGAAGCCGAGAGGGAAAACTGAGACAGGGCTGGAAGGGGCGGCTAGACGAACGAACAATCTCAGAAACGAAATGGTCGAGCAGCTCTGTCGTTATGGAACCCGTATTCCCGCCCATTACTGCGGGTTTTCTAATTTTCCACTCTGCCCCCTGATCCTTAAACTCACGAGTTTGATAAGTTTAGAATTCGACGAAGTTTAAAGCTTTGAAAAAATGGAGCTCGTGTGGTGTCAGTGAGGTGACTGTTTTTTTTTAATGGTGGTGGAAAATCGCTTTCCGTGAGTGTACTTGATATAAAATTAACATGCTTTTCAATTTACTGTGATCCACGGTTTAATTTATGATATGGAAATAAACTTGGTGATATTTTTCCTTTTTTCAAAGATATTATGCGAATATATATGTATTTATGAATTTATGAAGATATTCATTTAACATCTTTCGAAATAGAAATAATATTCATAAATATATACATATCTTTTAAGAAAAGAATAATATTATATATCGTTAATTTAATTTACTTCCAAATATCATGCACATTGCCTGCAAGTATAAATAAATTCAAGTACTATCGACAAACGCACACAGTTGTGAAATATCAAAATTAATTGGCATTGGCGAATGTTCACGAACTTCATCTCGTGCGTCTGCGCATGAAGAAGTTAATTGGTCATGAAAATAAAATCGAAACACGAAGGCGCGGGCCATACGGTAACAAGTTTAATCAATCTTTCATCCAGTTTCATCGCGGTGCTTCCCGTTCTCCGTAAAATGTAAAATCAATTAAAGATCAAAAGCTGGAGAGAAGCACTCCGGGAAAATATTCCGGGAACGTGCGCCGCTATCGAAACGAACCTCTCCAAACCATTCATCAAACGCGTGCTTTTTCTCATTTTCTCTCCGACCCAAGGTTTTTCACTGAAATCGGCTCGAAATATTCATAGACGGATTCTAAACATTTATGAAAAGAAACGAAGTTGATGATAACGTTGACGCGTCAATTTACCATTTATGCATATTTCTGATTCTGAGATTGAATTGGTTCGTATATAATGGACGATTTTATTTGTCTAGCCAGAAAATTGCTCCAAAGGGAAATTTGTAATGGTGCAAAAACTTAGAAATTTCCTTTCTGTAAAAATATAGAATCACTTATCGATTCTAGAGTGTTTTTTTCTGTCAATCACAAGTAATTCCAATTAATGTGGTACCATAATATCTACTCAGATCACATTAGTTATTTAAATGCATCACTTCGAAATCGAAATGGATTTCTGTCGTTTATAGAGAATTCGATGCTTCGATTTCGTCCTAAATTAATAAAATTGGGCACGAGTGCGCCGGTTGTCCAAGTAAATATTGTCGATAAACAGGCCGACGGACGAGTATAAAATATTCGCGCTCGCGTTTACAGCAAAACGGAATGAAACATTCGTTATTAGCATTTCGACGGAGGGATATTGTTTTCCGGTCGCAGGTCTGTGTGTTCGTAAGAGCTAGTCTGTGCGCGTGCAGCGGCGGTTAGATGGCTCAATAACGAGCATTGTGCGATTCCCGTGACCCGCGTCGCATCGATCACATCGCGCTTCGAGCGTTATCATTCCCTCCTTTCTGATAGCTGCGCGCTACCAATACATTGAAAACTGATAGAAATGACTCGTGATTTTCAAAATCAATTCTGTAAAATCTTCGTTCCTGGTTGTTCAATTTTGATTATGATCACTTCGAAGGTGATCAAGCATTATCATTCCCCATTTCTTGATAGTTGTATACGACGAACATAAGAAAAACTGACCGAAAAAGCTAGTGTTTTTAAACGTTTAGATAATTTTTCACGTATCTAAAACCCTAACTTTCAACATAACAAAGTTGCCAAGAAACAATTTCTTACAAGAAATAACTGATTCCTTTCTCACAGAAACATACAATACATTAAATGAATGTCCATGCGTAGGTTTGGACTTGTATTGAAACGTTCCAGGAAGCAGTTTATTGAGAATCGATGATACTCTGTGACAACGTAGTATTTTCCAGGTAAAGTCGTTGAGCAATTGTCGCGCAAGTCCGCGAATAAACATTTTCGATGGTATTTTTCGAGAAGAAGTATTCAGAGAGTTTTGTCGAGCGAGCCGGCGACTGATTGTTACCTCAGGTAACGAGAATGTTACATAGAAGCGTATACATGTTGACGCAAGCGTAAAACTATTATATGTAAAGTTATACATATGTACATGTCCGACATACGAGATTCCTGATTTTGTAAAACCAGCGACACGTGTTACATAGAACAACAATAAAGGTGATCTGTGACGTTTTATAAAAGGGAACTCGTTCTCCGAGATACGTGATCTTTATTTCCCTCACTTTCCGCTCCATTTTCGTTTTGCCTTCCACGCCGCAAGGAACAAACGTATATATGTCTCGATAAAATCCTCTTCTTTTTATGAGTATTAAATCAGAAAATTATATGGCGTATATTCGTCTTTTGGTTGAGATTGTGGTATTTAGTTTTATTTCTCTTGTTTATTTGTGTTTATATGTATCGTACTTGAGCAAATATAAAATTAAATAGTAGGGAATGTTTTGTAATTCATGTAATGACACATTTTTTGTACCAAAAGAATAAAACTTTTGCATCAAATGCTTTCTTTCTCTGAAAATCAATTTTTCATATTTATGAAATAGATTACGACTTGGCTTACGTTTCTGACCATCGCTCGCTGTTTCTACTTGCGGTGGTGTGTGTAAACAGTAATGAAGGTAAATTATCTGTCTGCTGTCGGTTCTACTATCTTCTACCTAGAACCAGTTAAGACAAATAATATCATGCCACCGTTAGTGTTTACAGACACCGACGCAAGTAGAAATAACGAATGATAGTCAGGCACGTTAGTCAGATCGATCTGTGTCGTAAAGATGCCAGAAAAATTGCGTCATTCGACGCGCTATCAGTCTACGATAAAAATACGTAAACAGATCCTTCATTCCTTGAGTAGCTTGGATAAACAAAATAGTCGCTGTTCGACTAAGAAATGAAAAGCAAACGTTCTAATATTTCACGACAATTACCAAGAAAATTTTCTTCTGTTTATTAAGTTTCATTTGCGCTTTGTGTATTCTTCCACTTGTTTCAATCACCTTGGCTACGATTCTGACTCTTTTTGTTTTTCTCTCATACTACAGTCCTATTGTAAATTGATATGTTTTTAATAACGATACAGTGCTTCGTTATTATTTATATTATTCTTAAATTGTTAAATTAGGTGCTTTGACTTTTTTTGTTCCTCCTATATTTTTGGCAGTAGTTTTTCCCGCATTCAATTACCCAGCGCTTCCGGCGTGGGCGGTACTTCAAAGTAAAAATAAATATTTGGACCGCGCAATTGTGTCGTTGTTTAAACATAATTCCCGCTCGTTCATGGTGCGCGCGTGAAGTAAATCCAGATACGAATTGCTCTTCCACTGGCAGTTGTTTGTTCTTTCGAAACTGTATTTGATTTGCTGAATTCTACTAAAATCAATTGTTTAACCTTTGGCATGCTTTAATTGATTTAATTTAAGAGGAATTATTCTTACGGTTGAGATATGGAAAATTTGTTCTCTTTAGAAAACCAGTGATGATGTTAGTATAAAGGATGGCAGTATTCTCAGAGATATACGATTCGTTCCGTCGAATTTTTCTTTCTTAGACCCTTCGAAAATTTCCAATGGAAGCATTTCATCTATATGTACGCTGTGAATTTTCCACAGAACGATTGCATATTCTATAGACTAGCATATAGCCTTTCATGCTCCTCATTGTTAGGACGAATCCCAAGAGTACTATGAAATGTATGCCAACTGTGAGAGTTTCGTTCCCGATGCAATTCCAGGAGGAGTAGGATGATCGTTGCTCAAACAGTGTTTCCGACACTTGCAAAATTTTCTATCGACCGCTGGAAAATTTCATCAACGCAATAGTGACCTCTCCAAGATTGCCAGTTACACATCATGTTTGTGTCAATAAATAAATTAATGGTTAAATAAACAAATAAACGAAGAAATCGATGAACAATTCCTGTATACCATTATACACATAAATTACTGATTGAATGAATGAACAAATAAATGCATACACAAATGGACGAATACATCAAGAAAATACAAGTTCAACTTAACCAGTTCTTGCGAATCCTGATCAAGTATAACTGTCAAATGGAATCGATCAAATACCGAACACTTTCGGTTCACCAGATTGAATCTGTCTCCTCCGATTCCAATTCGTGTCGCGAGAAAAATGAAATCCCCTGATCGAATTTCAAACAAGTCTCTCTACCCCTAATCGCGTCTCGAATTCGCCTCTCGTGGATAGCAATCCCGTTTGAAATTACCTACTAGTCGCGGTCTCGGCCGTTACACCGGCAATGTATTCCCGCCCCCGTTTCGATAATCGTTCTCCTTTCATTCAACGTGCCGCCATTGATCCATCCCTTTCTAACGGGTTTCGTTCACCCTCGATCAACAGCCGACCGACCCTTTTTCAACACCAGATCCAACCTAATCGCGGGGGGTTTGCGTCACTGCCCGGCCGTTTACTTATTTGCAAGGGTGCGGCAGGCTCACCTCGTATATCCCATCTGGCCATTCAAGTTTCTGGGCGCGGCGGTGGAGTCTTCAATGAATCCCCATCACTCCGTGCCAGAAATGTAAATCCATAAATTATGAGCCGACCGTGAACTAGGAGGCAGCCGCTAAATTTGGATCGTTCGACGATTGGTAGACGTAGATACTATCGATCCTTCCATTCACCTCTGCTCTCGATCGTGACAACTAATAGCAGATGTTAGAGAGCCTTGGAGATCCAGGAAAAAAGCGCATTGGACACTTTCATTTGAAAAGTCTCAAGTGTGAAAATCATTTAGGAAACATTTTATTATTTATCGTTATAAACATTAAACATTTTAGTTTTACTGTTTGAAAGTAATTTAATACTTCGATTTTAAGAAGAAAGCGTGGAATAAATTCATAAAGTCTTCCGCGTCGCGAAAATATCTTTCGATGCAATCAAAAGTCGACAGCGCGGTGGATCGATTCGCGGCTCGTTTTTCCGCATTACAAATGGCTTCCTGAACGGATGTGCAGTAGAATACTGGCCTATTTTGTTCTGTCGACTTCCTCTTTAACCACACCGAGCCTCCGAACTCGGCACGCTGAGTATATTCCAAATGGAAAAGCTTTCGCACTAACTCGAATCCCCGGTTCTACAAGATTTACGTTAAACTAATTGCTACAGTCCCAACCAAAATCAACCTCCACAAAATAAACGTCGCTCTACTGATAAAAATAACAAATATTAACCTTAATATTAAACATAATTATTGTTCTTTCTGTTAAAATGGACTGGTTAAACAATGCAAATTTACCAATGTTCCATTTATGACAATGGATTTTTATGCAAATGAGTTTCGACGTTGAACAAGAATTATCTCATTTAGTATAATAAATAGACGGTAATGAAGTTGCATTAAGTATCGGAGGGTATATTAGCAGTACCGAAGAACAACGGGGGTTTGTTTTCGTGGGAAATCGGTAATAAATTAACGGCTCGGAACAATAATTCAGGTTAACTTATAATAAAGTCTTCCAGCTTCAAATAACGCGATACCTACAGGCCATTTGGATAATTAAATTTACCTACTTTGTTTCAAATGTATTGCTACAGTCCTTGTCAGAATTGAATGAAAAGAGCCGATGGAAGGACTCGTTGATCGATCGGGAACACGGATGAATGGAATAATATTGATACAAAAAAAAAACGCTGCCTAAAATTTCTCTCCTTTTCGATGGAACCAGAACATCAATTTGGCAAAAACAATGAAATCCGATTAAAATAATTTCTGTAATTTTCCTGATTTGAATGAAGTTAGTTTCGAATGAAATTATAGTAGAGACAACCCTAAGTAATTTCAAGTCAACCCTCAGTTATGATAACATTTGTCGAATCTTTATATTGAAAAGATATTGTGAAATAGCCTTAAGAATAAAAAAGAGTTGGTCCGTTTTGAAACAAGACTCGTCCAATAACGTAACGAGGAATCGTTTAAACGCCGCTGAGCTTATTAAAACTTCACAAGCGAATGCTTGTTCTCTGAACGTTTTTCCACCTTGTCCTCGAAGCAATATTTCATTCCCGTACTTTTTACATTACTTTCTGTTTATAGGACTCCATCACGGCGGTGGAAAAGTACAGAGGAAACGCTTCGAGGTACACTTCTTCTATGGCGAGTAATTTTTATAACTTGTTCAACTGCAACTGATTGACACTTTCCAAGTACTTTCATTTTATATTTTTTTTTTCCGCCGTACGATAGAGTGGGAACGTTCGGGCTTTATAACTGCTCTTCAATTTGAAGGGGTCGAGTGCTTCGCGCGTGGGTTCATCGAGTCGTTGAAAATTTTTACAACATTATAGCGAAAATCTCCGACGGCTTTCGCGATTGATAGAATTTTTTCAGGTGTCGATTGTTACTTGTTTTCGTATTCTGCATTTGTATTGCAACTGAACGAATGAAACTCTCGACACATTATTTTAAAACATGGTTTGTTGATGTTATGCTTATTTTATTGTACTTGCATGGTATCTATGATACTTTTATTATATAAAATTTTAACATGTGTAGTCATTATAATATTGACTATACATAGAATCCTCTGGAAAGCTACAAAGAATCTTTCTGTGTATCAAAATCAAACAACGTTCGTGAATATATTATACTCATCTATTTTAGATCCTCACAGCACAGCTCTGAAATGGAGTAGCTTCCTCCACTCGTCGCTGCTCCATTCATTTTTGCCTCTAACTGGTCTGTGTTTCAAATTCCTTTCGGTTTTCCTAGAATCTTTCAATAAAGAAGTCGACGATGCCAGAGTCTGAATGGGAACGGTTCGCTGAGTTACCGACCAAAGATGAACAACGTTCGAGGCAGCTGCGAAACATCATCACAAAGAGTTTTAAAGTAAGCTTTCCAAGAACCAAGAAAACAGTAGCATTCCTTTTTGGCGACGGAGGCAAAAGCTAACCGTGTGCCTTTGTCCGTGAAGGCTAGAAGAATTGTCCCTTTCATTCGTGGCAAAGGGAACTAGGCAGGGAAAAGAAAGCCAGAGTCTACGCGACAGATGATTCTGGATTATATTCTCATCGTCACTTTCTTTGAGGCAGTGGTTTCTCTTGACAGTAGATGGAAATATGGTCGACACGTTGAGAAGTATTAGGTTTCATGTTAGAAAATTATAAATAAAGTGGACATATACAAAAATTAATAGATAAATAAAATACATGGAAGTAATATACGTGAAAGTAATATTCCTTTCTCAACCATACGACGATTTCAAAATAGTTCATACTTTACATTCTTCACGTACTTTCTGTTCTTCGAAACCTAGTTTTATTTAAAGTATGAAACGTAATGTACTCTCTAGAAATCGGCCAATAATTTTGATGCTCCAACGAAAATTCGAGTCACGTCTGTCCCAACTGGTCATGTAAGAATATTTCTCCATTTTCCTTTATTCTCCAGAAACTCGTAGAATGTACCACGATAACCTGTAAATTAAGAAATACATATGTGATATGTTAGGTAAAGTTTTAAATAATATACATATGTTTACCAAACGTATTTAATTAAAGTGTCTCTAAAGGTTGCACACTTTACTTTTAAGAATGTTACTGTACAATCACAAATACTAGTTTTATTTACATTATTCGCTGCAGAACCATGTCTCTGTCACAGTTACGATAATTCTCAACGGGGTCCTGAAAGTTTCCTCGATTTACTTCCGTAATTGAGTTATTTCCAATCTGAAATTAAATCTCTTTGGAACTAAGGCTGGCAATGGAAGCTTCCAACAATACGAACGCTAAAAAATTTCAATTTATCTTATTAAAGATAATTTATTAAAGATCTTTCGATTTCGCTGGGTCATAGGTATTACAGTAAACTGCCGATGCTCAATCAATCGAAGATTGGTTGCGATTAATAAAGTAAACGTAGTTTCGTTTTTCAGTGTTTTGTTTCACGTTCACTTCTTCGTTGCTTCACAGAATGTAGAGAAATCGGAATATCACTTTCTAGTTCTATCATAAGTTCAAAAGTTATGTATAATTTCAGTATTTATCACTGTCATTATCAATATTCACTTTCTATTTTTTCAATTGCATAAACGAAGACCAGTAACATTACAACACACAAAATATTCTCCTACCCAAAAATTCCCTGTTTGAACATGTCTCCCGATTAATTCGAATTATCAAGGTTCCATTGTATTTAAACTTTGAATTTTCCGACGCGTCTAGGTGAAAATGCAAAGGAGGGGTGTTGATATCGCCTCTTCGGATTTAAAAGCGGGTCGTTTCGTGACACAAAAAGGGTGACGAAAGTAGGGTTCCGAGACTCATATCGGCCGACTGCTTTATAGTTTACTGCCACGATGGGAATAACTTTGACCTGGATCGCTTGCATTGGCCGCGCATAACTGCTGACCGCTATCACTTTCCATCGTAAATGCCTCGGTACGCGCTGTCTGCGACATGCACCCGAACCGTGAATGCGCTTACGAGCCCCACGATGTACATCAAAACATCACGTTACCCGTGGAACGTATGAGCACGCAATCCGCGACGAATGTGTAATTGCCTCGCAATCTTTCCACGAACTTGATCAAATGCACCTGGTCACGACGTCCGCGGATTTATTCCCCGACTCGTCGTCGCTTATTTTCGGAATTACTTCCTCCGCCAGCCGAGATTATTTTCGGAAGTAATGCCTCGAACCAACAGGCTTTTTTCATCACCGTCGTTAGTCGCGAAGTTGGCGTGAATTGGGTTATTAATTATGTTTAGCGGACGGGAAAAGTGGATCGACAGGAACAAACCTAAATAACTTTCTTAAACAATAATGTGTTCGGTTAGAAAGAAGAAAAAATAGATGAAAATTCATGTACTAGAAGAGCAATAAGAATCTACAATAGTAAAAATGCGAGGTACAACTTTATACGATTATTAAACAAGATGAAAAGTCTAATTTATGTAAACTTCATAACAAAGAATGTAAACAATTATGTCGTTACCATTTTAGTGTATCTTTGAAACAAAGTTATTTACAAGTTCTGATTTATGTGAACCCCCCTGTATAGCTGTTTAATAAACTCCTATCAAGAATTGGAAGTAAACTTTACGGATCGTTAATTTATCATTCCAATGATCATAGAAACACTTTCGCGCTAATTATGGAGTACTTCGTATCGGTAAATGTTCTCCAGGAGTCGATAATTTTCGAACTCCAAATAATTTTACTGATAAACTACGCTAAGAATCATAAAGCCGAGGGGTCTGAGAGTTTGTAAGTTCGGCACTGCAATTAACTTCCATCGCACGGGAAAAATTTTATGAAACTTTTTCAGGATATACACGATCGTGCCATAACCTAGTGGCGCGGTAGATGAGTGTGTATTCATGGGTAATATAAATTTATTGTTACGAGTAGACAGTATTCTGCAAACTGGTTAACTATGTAGTTAGGCCACTTGAAGTGTATATGCTTGGAACCTTCAGGATATACTATTTTTATATTAATTCACGATGAGCTTTGTTGGAAGAGCTTAATTAAAGTTATAAGTCGAGAGGAAATTAAAAGAATTTACAAAATTGATGACTAGCCGAAAGTGTAGTACAATTAATGTAGTCGTAAAAAATGTGTAATTTATGTGGAAATAATCCACAATAAAAAATTGTTGAATAAACAAAAATTGACTGGTTTACTTGAAATGTCTTATGGGAAACTTCATGTATTACTGCATGAGTAATTGTACACTCGTGTCGCACATAACTTGCATTCGTGTTACACACGAGCCACATTGACTACAAACACGTGACAGGAATGGGAACGCGACGCAAATATAATGCGTATTGAATTTGCAATCAGAAGCATAGTTAGCTTAGAACCGTATAAGGAAATAGTTTCGTTCATCTGCATAATTACAGTATAATTTGATTGCAAGCTACACAGCAATCTAATTCGAATCTAATATAATACGTTGCTGATGCATGCAAAATAGGCGTTTATTCTCGAACCGATGAGCTGTTAAATATATATATCGTAATAAAATTATTCTCTATGTTAATAGAATGTGAGTATGTTACAGCCTTATAGCCCCGATATAAAGCCACAAAGTTTCGTTAATAAACTACATCGGTCTTAACGTACCATAAATTCGGATCGATTCTCTTCAGACTTCTTATTAATATAGATAATGGAGGGTGTTGTGCTTCTACTTCGTGGAACGATCGCGTCTGCCGCCCACTTGAAATTTCCAGCGATCACGTAATTGCGTCGAAAAAAAATAAAAATAGAACGGAAACGTCCTCCGGATAAAGAGACGGAGACGGAGACGGCTCCGATACGATGCGAGATTCAAAGAGGCCTCGGCGGTGCCCCGTCGATGGCAGAAATCTTTCTTTCGCTTTGATCTTGCTGACAAGGTTCCGAAGGCGGGCACAAATACGCGAGTTTCGCGAGGCCTTCGGAGTATATCGATTTCAGATTTTCTGCTGTCGCGCAGCTACGACTGATGCTCCACTTTTTAAGGGAGGGCTACCCGCGGCACCCCCGTCAATCGAGTGTGCATGAATTATCGATCTCGGCGAAAGCGGAAGCGCGAAAAAGGAAGAAGCGCCGTCGACGCTCCAGTTTTCGCGAGCCCGCGAAATATTGGGCTGATCGGCCGTGCGAATCGTCGCTGAAGCATTCTCGTCACGCTCGCGCCGAGGGCCGCTTCATTTCTCCAGCTGATCCAGCCATTGCCTACGCAACGTTGAGAAATCATTAATTGCCTCTAACGGCACTATAAAGTTATATCACGACCAAGTCGATTGGTCCAACGAATATACAAATACACATCATCTACCTGAATTCGTAAGTTCACACAAAACTCTCTACAGAAAATTGTATCGAGTCTAGAATCCTGTCTTACGTTCTCCGAAACGCAAAATGCTGTTCGAGAGGCAGTGGTACAGTTGGCGAACCAGTGACCGAAATATATTCCGTTGGGCAATTTTTCCGTATTTTTCCGCAACGCTTGCCCACCGTTTCACGTATGATCTGCAGCCTCGCAGCATGGAACCATTGACCTAAGTCGTTGGAACTCACGCCTAACCCATTATTATCGTGTTGCAAACTCTTGCGCCCAATTGTAGAAACCAGAGGCCGGGTCAGATCCGACCGAAACAATGGAGGAATTTAAAAATCCTGCAATCGTCGAGGCATGTCCGCAGCCTCGGAGCCAATTCGGCTGAAAAGTCCATCGATCTCGTCGAACAGGACGCCAATAACGACACTCTCGGGCGAAAAGCGATCAATCGTAATTCTCTGGTGGCGTGTTACGACGTCCACGGACACGTGCCAAACACGTCTGTCCTAATTATTTCCCGTGGCATACGGCCCTTAAATCTTTCCAGGACGAAGCCGTAGGCACGAGGTGTATCCTGACCGGCGACCGAAGACTAATGCAGCAGAAATCCCAGTCGTCGTTGCAAGATTCAGTGGCACGCGCGGCCGGGCGTGATGCCAAACCAATTCAACTGCGATAATATTTGCATAAACTGGTTTCATCGTATCTGCCGCATAAATCACGCCCTGACACGCAGTAGAAACGCTCCGTCCTCTTGCATCGCGACTTTGAAAAGGTAGGAATCGACTAGGCCTCGGGGCATTCGCGAAGAGCAGTAGCAAACGATTCCAGAGATTGGAGAACCCGCGGCCTTTTCAGGTATTCCATGTAGGTGTTTAGTACAGTTTGTCAATTGTATAGGCTAGCGGATCTCATTGTCATAGTAGACATGCATATGTATCTTTATATATACATATAGATAAACAAGTAGTTGACAGAAATTTGTGAAAGTAACGAGGGGGAATATTTTTTGTTAACAAAACTTTAAGAGATACCCCAAAAGAAAGTTTTACATGGTGTCAATGAATCGATGCATTTGAGAAGGAAGTCTCATCACGAGATAATGGAGATAATTAAATTCTACTTTCCCACCACAATTTGTTCCTTTAACTAGAATTAATCTATATTTTCCATGACAATTATATTTCTATTTCTTATTGTATCCATGAATACACAGATCAAACTTTAATTAAATGTGAATTATCTTGTAGTTTCAGACTACCAGGTACACGTCGTGAATCGTTAATTACATTTGTGCAATGCAAACTATGTAGTTGGAACGACGAATGTTCGGGCAAAGAGGATAATAGCTCAAATAAACAAAGGTGTCTGTCATTCCATGTACTCTCTGTCCAACGGTAGGTGTTGAGTCCTTTCATTTGAATGTACAGTGGTTAACCTTGTAATCCCACATTATTCGCTAGTCACTGCTGAAACTAAATTCCTAGTGTGCGAGAGGTCGCCTAATCGCTGTTATCGTTACGGTCACGGCGTCTTTGCGAAGCATTTGTTGTAACACACATCCTGAATTATAGACGCCCATCAATTGTAGCATCATGATTGAATGTACTCTGCATATCAAAGGTAACACGACAATTACTTAAAAAATATTGTTTATTATATGTAGTTTATATTGACGTATATCATTTTCTCAGAATTAATTCCCAAAGAAAGAATACTTTTAAACAATCTCACTGCCTTAATCCCGTTAATTCAACTACGTTTATCGAACTAAAAATAAATCAAGACGTGACAAGAATTTGTTCTATTCAACAATTTTCTGTAAAAGAATTAGGTATACGAGCAGGTTGAAAGCACCGAGTAGTCGCAAGCGTGACAAATTCTCGCGAATTTTTTGCGCGATGCGCCAACGTGTTTTTTCTTCGTCGACGATCGTATCGTATCGACGGTTTTATCGCCCTGGGGAAACAATGCGGCCAGGTTGGAGCTCTCGATGGAAATCTAGTCTGTCGCTTGGACACACGTCGCACGCGTATGCTCGACCGTTCGTCGTCGTGCTCGACCATGACGCGGATTTTTCAGCAGTGAAACTTCGTACGCGCGCCCGTTTAACGTCAGTTACCGTGCGATTTATGGAGCGTAACGACGCCGTAAAATCATTAACAGCTGGCGTTTTTTCGCCCGTGCGAGGGAGGACCTTTCATTGGAACTGTAGTTGGCTGCATGCATTCGTACACCGCCACACCGTTTACTCGTTTTCCTTATTTGAGACGTAAAGCGGTCGCGCCGAGCAGAAGCGTTGCCACAGCTTAGTTTCTGGCATGAAAATGTTCGTAACTAATGGATTAAATGAATTTCTCGGTTCTCGTTTTGCAGAAAATTAAAATGGCCACGATATATCATCCAGTACATGATACTTTATGTTTAATAATTATTACAAATTAAGTATCTTATAGCAAATTTTAACTAAATGTTGAACTATAAATCAAATAAAAGTCACTTTTTTATTAATCGATAAGATCGTCATATAATTTCAGTTTTGTTGAAAGTATTCGCAAATTAATTTATTGCGAAAGGTCAATCGAAGACAATCAAGAATTTACCAAGAGGGGTCATCGATGTATAAAAATTGAAAGTGGTGATAAATTGTTAGGGTGAATGTGAGATAATTTAATTGGAAATTTTATTCTTGGTTGTTATTGCCCAATAACGAGGATTAAGGCTACGCGTCGTTTGGATTGCAATTTCAGCAGAGGATATGAAATATCGGAATTTCGAGAATTGAGAGAGTAAATGATTTATATAACGTGATTACGCTGGAAACGTTGCGTTCATAATCAATCAAACGACAGTGATGGCGAGTCGTGCGAAACAGTAGCGTGAAATGCGAATTGTTTGATTAAAAATAAATCTGTTTAAGCAGAGCGTGACAAAAATTACAGGCTTTAATTGTCAAACTAAGAGTCATGAAAAACGCATACACAGTAATTATTTGATGTTAAATAAATTGTGGAGAAACGTTAGGAGAGGTCTGAATGAATACGGGGAAAAAACGTTGCAAATTAGGGGTGCAAGCGTCCGCTGTTTTGGAAATCAATCAATAAATTCCAGCGTAGCAGTGTCACCGTGCTGAGTAAGGTGCTGACAGGGATTTCCCTGTATTGTTACAGCACCTCTGTCAACAGTGCTGACTGTTCGAACGGCAGTTTTCAGTTGGTACTTTGCTCCTTGAATGTACGAATTTGTCGCAATTGAATGTGCTACAGGGTGCATCGAAAAACTCTTCAATGCTCCTTCAAAGAGTCGACAAGAGCACTTGATAGTATTCTAAGACTCGAAAGTGGATCGAAATTCTTTCTCATTATTCCTTCCAAGGTTATCGAAGATTCCACTCGCTTGACTACAACGAGTCCTTTATTACGGACGAGAAACTTAAATCGTCAATTTATCGTTCAGGTACGGTATTCCCCCGGGTATATGAAGGGGATCGAATTTCATATTACATACAATGCGCAAAGTAGAAATGACTAGTAACTTTATGTTCTTTTATTTTCAACATCAAAATATAGAAAATATATGGAATGTATATGGAATTTCCTGACTAAAGATTGAAGGATATTTAATAATTTACGTATTTCAAATGCAACTCACTCACTGTTGATTATCATTTTGTATTGTGTATATATGTATGACACGCATACAGAAGTATACTATTCGTAGTACAAGCAGTTTTAGATGACAATTCTAGTGCGACAATTGTAATCAATTTGTTCCGATCCATTATCAGATAATCGATCATTCATGTAACTGGTATTCAGGTAATTGGCATTCTCGTTAATCGACATTTAGATTATCGACATGTCACTGTATGTCACTCTGTATAGAGAGAGGGTTTAAAAATTCACTGTTGTATTGAAATCAATGAATTTTAAATGATATCTCACGTAAAAAGAATACAGTTAAAAAAGTAATACAGCAAGTATTTTTCGTACAAAACGTCGTTTGGAATGTACTAAAGTTAAAAAGGTTGTGTAAGATAAAGTAAGATATTTAAAACATAAACACGGTTTTAAGAAAACTAATTCTATTCAATTCGAAATTTTGTTCGTTTATTCGAAAAGACCGTGAGTGTAACGAAGTTTAAGAAACACTGTCCTAGACTATGCAAATAACACGAATTATACACCTCGCGTTATGCGACGCCGACGAATTTTTTTATTCAGTCCTCTTTCAGAGCTTAAAAATCAGATTACGAGCAGAGCTACGAATTCTCGTTCGGAATTCCGTTTCGGTTAGAAACTTTCATTTCCCTTTGCCGAAATTGTGCGCTGTACAATGTGCTCTGCAACGCGGATTTTGTTGAAATTTCAAAGGCACTTTACATTCACTCCGTAGCCTCCGAATATTTGTATTATCCGTGGGAGTTACTGAAATTAATTTCAATCCTGGCATTTTTCACATCAGACCCTAACTCCTGGGAAATACTTGCTTTCACTGTTTCAATTAAAAGAATCTCGTAACGCCGAGGTATTCTCTGAAACGCAATCCACATCAGAGACAGCCAAAATACTCGGATGGATTAAAATTAATTAGAAAATGTATTTAAAAGAATTCGAATTTGATATATTAAAGAAAATAAATTTGGTTGACATTCGTGAATTTCGATAACGTCGTAAAAATAAATACAACGAGAAACATTAAATTCTGTAAGTCTCAATCGACCCAAAACAAAATTTGATCCTCCTAGCAATGTTGGT
Organism: Hylaeus volcanicus; assembly: GCF_026283585.1. Taxonomy (NCBI): domain Eukaryota; kingdom Metazoa; phylum Arthropoda; class Insecta; order Hymenoptera; family Colletidae; genus Hylaeus; species Hylaeus volcanicus. Next base: position 29,626,070 of record NC_071976.1, read on the forward strand.
AAATATTTACGTGGCGATGAACGTGTTAGTTCGTAGTAGAGTGCCTGGTAAGCAGAGAACCGTGAGAATTGTTTCAAAACAATGCCAGAAAAAAAAGTGTTTCGACGCTCCCTCTGCTCTCCTTTCCAACCGTGGCGCTCCGTCTGCGTCCGAATAATTAAATAAATAAATTCCGACCGAAACTCTCCGTGGACGAATTTCGTTACTATTAAAAAAGTTCCCGACGAAAGAAGGTCGTTGGAGCGAAGAGGGCCGAGGGGATCTCGAAATTTTTTTAATTAATTCATCGGAGCCACGGGGTAACCGAGGCTCGTTATAGCGCATGATCCCGATATCACCGTGACTTTTAATCACGATGAATTTGCGGCGACGGAATCAGTTCATCGGCCTGTTATTCCCTGTCAACGTGGATACGGCTGAATGCACGGCTGCGACCGCGTCATAATCTGTCACCAAACCGCAGCTGACGCACGCACAAAGGACGAGGCGTTGTCAAACGGGTCGTGTTTGGTTTTCAGCATGGATTCTCTCCTATCAAAAGAGAGCCATACGGCCGGTCTAATGATAACGCAAGTGATCTGCGGCGAGGGAGAGGATCAGAGAACGGCATTCGACGGGCCGATGAAACGTTTCAATCAGTCGCGAGGTAATGATGTGCGACGGTTTGATAAATGTTCGTGTAACGGTTCCGTGCGCGAGCTTTTTGCGAATTTACTGTTTTTGAAAAGTGTGCTTCTGATGTTGTTGCGTTGGAGAATTTTTGTACTCGAGGTTTTTGTATATGTACTTACATTGGAAGTGGAGTATCGTTTGGCGCAAGCATTTCTTTCGGTCTGTTCATTGAATATTTTGGGGATCTTGATATTATTTAAATGAAATATATATGCTGCATAAAAGAACGTTGCTTGTATCGATTTCAAGCTACTGGATGTACTATTATTATATTTTGTACCTGTGTACTATGTGTGTATTAAGTACGTAGTCAGGTTATATTCACAAAAAAACCACAGAATTCTTTTAAACCAAAATAAAAATGATTTAAAAGTGTTTGGGTACCCTACTTTTACTAAGCAAGTATAGCATGAATTATAAAGCGAGTTCTTCTTCTGTGGGTGGATGAATGTCGTAACTGACACAGTGGCTTCTCGAGACGTGACAATTTGTCAGGAATGAGAACACGGGACAAAGACGAGTATCGAACCACTCTTCACCTCCACTCGCTCGAGAATACTCGACAGTTCATATATTACAATCGATGACTATTTGTCCCTTTTTTCTCGTATTGCGGCCGAGGACTCGCCTCTTCGTTTCACGTATTTCTTCTAACGAACATCGTACAAACATACCCAAAAAAGGTTTCTTCGTCATTTTCCTTATTCGTGTATGTAGTCACTATGTTTTTTTACAGACTTGATGTGTGCAAAGATAATAGCAAGGTCAGTGTAAATAAACTACAAATAATATATCTAAACAAGTGAAAATGTGTATACGTTGATATAAATTAACGTGGTGTTTGTTGTAATTGAATGGAAATGATACAAAAGAGAGGCTAGTCGAATCCTCGGAAGTCTTCGCAGAGTTGAGGAAGATGAAAATGCCTCGTGACAAAATGAGGTTCATCCGGTGATGCGCACTTATGCGACTGAATGTGCTGTATCCAAGAGTCCTCGCATCAAATTAAGGCCAGGCCCACGTTATAGTGCGACGGGATGCGATCAACGATGAATCGACGTCTCCGATACGGGCGTCACTGTAAAATGCAGCAAAGTGCAAGGCATTGGTCGTACGTTGCAGAAAATGTTACCTGCCATTTGCCGCGAGAAATCGGAAAACAAGATCGTTCAAATAAGCGACTTGATCTCATTTCGAATCTTAGGTGACGTTGAAATATACTACAGCATGATATTACCCTAGTTGTTCTAGATTTTTGTATATACTATGCTACAATCGATACCAGAGATCGTCCAGTTATTAAAAATATTAAAATTAAATTAAAGAAGATTTAATGTACTAGAGGCCTTTATATTAAACGTAATAAGCATATTCGAGAACGGTGGAGGATGACACGTTTCATGGTTAGAAGGTTATCTCTAATCAATTCTTGGGCGTCCTTCACGCAGATCTGTGAAATTCAGAGGGATGAATACGTCAGTCGGTGTAGATAATTGAGACAGGGAGGATCTCGTTTTAAGCATTAAATGCACTGCGCTGGGTGGATTCGTTGCATACCAGAGATGCGGCAACTCGAGGCTAATGCACGCTGTAACATATTTCCCGCGTACTTGAAATTTGAAGCACGCGCACTCGTCATTTGATTATGGCGCGAGGGCTCGATGAAATCTGAATCTCATTATATCTTTCGGGTCCGCAAAGTCATTATTTTCATCATCCATCCGCGTGTAAACTAACGAGCAACGAAATTTTCTACGCCATTAAATAGAGAAATAATGTTCCGCCAAAAATATATACAATTATTAAATTTTACGTATATACGTAATTTACTTGTTCAGTTGTGTTTACCAACCCTAGAATAACTCGAGGTATGCGGGGAATGTTCTATTTACAGAAAGAAAAAGATTCAAGAGGTTAAAGAATTTTCTGGTGGTGCATGGGAATTTTCGAGGCAAACACGAGCGCCGAGTGGTTGCTCTGCCGTAGGTTGTCGTCTCGAATTAAGGTCAATGCACATTACATAGCAATAAAACGCGACAGAATGATCGGTTCCTGTCTTTATGTAAATAGCGTGGCGTCGCAAGAGGAATTCGTTTCTCGTTGTAAAGCGCCGAAACGAGCACGTTGCCGCGCGGAGAAAATAATAACAGCCGCACTCGTCCTAGAGACTTTGGATCTGTGTCAATCGATCCTTCCTTTCCTCTGCCCATCATAGCCTCGTGTGAACTCCATCTATTGCCATGTGGGTTTACGCTGTTCCTATATATTCGATCGAGTTCTTACAGATTTTTTTCATTCCTCGTAGAGGTGTAAAACGAGTTCTCAGTCGTTTAAGAAACTTCTGTTTTATGGTATCGCCGCAATAAAATCGTAGAGAAAAGGATTTCTAGTAGGGAGCCTTTTCAGAACATATACCGTTGCGTCTAGGTTGAAACTGAAATCGAGGTCGAGGTCGGAAGATTTATAGTACTTCCATCGAGACGGGAGCTTGTGATACTTGAAACGTTATGTTGTAATTGGACGGATGTATTGGTGAATGTGAATTATTAGAAATTAATTTGGGTATTTTTTTAAGAAGCATTACAGTGAATAATAGAAGAAAATCTACGGACAAGATTTGTTAATTATTGCGTAGAACTATTAAAATAAATTGAAGAATTAAACATTGAAATATGCTTGTTAAATCATACGATATGTCTCAACATGAATGATCACTAAATATTTTATTAATATCTATTTATCAAATAAACAAAGGAAACGTAGAAATTTCAACTGATCCAAAACACTTAAAATCGTCTACGCTACAAAGTGGATCGTCCTCAGATCAGACGTTCTCCATCCAGCGTAGCGCGATAAACAACAAACTGGTGATCATCCGCGTGTACAAATACAGCGTTCGCGTCATAGCTCGTACCAGTAACCCGTTTTAACTGTATATCAATATTATCCCACGGAATCAAGGAGACACGCTCGTGAGCCTTGAAGCAGCCAGGAGATTCCCAGCGCAGCGAATTAAAGTCGATGGCTGGAGTGTCGAACTACCCTTATCATTCCTCCGACGACGTCGCGACTGCTGGAAAAACAACTTCTTCGTCGTAAAGCAGTTAAAATGACGACCAGCGTCGCCCCGTTGGGATGAAAATGGTCGTGGGTGCATTCGTATCCGGCAAGATATCGAGTCGTTCCACCCTTACGCGCATCCCTGTTCCTTCGCTTTATCTGACTTTCCGTTTTCATTTTGTCCCGACGTATCGTTGCTTCGGATCATAATCGGCCACCGGCGCACTTTTTTCTTGTCGTTAATTAACTTTCCGCGTCGTTACCCTGTGCACAGTCGTTTCGCGTAAATGTCCTGTGTAATTAATTTTGCGATTTAGCCCGATTCAGCTGAAATGTTCCATTTTTGCGATTACAGTTGGGGCGAACCATTGCGGTTATAGATCTGTTTTTTTTAATACACATCGATTGGTTGGTGGGAAATTTTTCTTAAAAATTGGCACGAACTTTCTGGACAATCCAATACTTTCCGAAAAACCTAATAACAAAAACATACCACATCATCAATGAATAAACATTTCAAAAATAATCGCGAAACAACCACCAATTAATAATTATCAAAATCTTCATATACTATAAATTTGATAATATCCTAATTAATTGTTCGTGAAAATTTCTGACATTTTCGCCACGAGGATACCCATCACTTTTAATTGGGGTTCCAAAGCCGTCCATTTCGATCGGTCGTTCAATTATTGGCCGTCTTCGGTTATTTCCAGATACTCGCACTGTCGGCGGTTGATGGAAAACCAAGATCACAAATTAGACGGACTAATTGGAGCCGAGCCTGCGGTGCCAAGTACTTAGAAACCGAAGGTGGAACCAGACTGGCTACATTCATCCATGGCTCCGGTACAAATCGGGTAACACGCATCTCCTTTGACGCTAGACGAACCCTCTGCGTAGGCGTGACTGCGGAAAACACGAGGAATTACGTATTTGAACTTCCAACGATCGTTATCAGGAAATGCAAACGTGCTTTGGCGGCGTGCTGTGGTACCTCTGATGTAGAATAGCGTTGTTAAGACACGATGAGGGATATGTGTATATTGCAAACTTTTCCAACAAACATGAATGACATTCCTCTGAATAAGAACGTGTCACCCCATGCTTCTGAATACTATTATAATCTAGTCAAAAATATAAAATGTAAGAAGTTCTCGAGGACCTCTTCCCCGTAGCTGTTCAAAAATTGAAACTTTTTTATTGTCATTGTAAATTCACTGTGGTGTAGAACTATTTCATAGTCCCCTTGAAAAGAATGATCCTTTGGGAAGGTTCTAGATGGCACGCCACGTGCACAGATATATTGGAATATCCGAAAGAAAAAGTTGAGCCATAGATCATCCCCGTATATCGCTGGAGTTCGTTGATAACGAGTGGCAAGAAAATTTGTATAACAGCGGCACCGTCGACCAGGAAACCGTTCTTAAGAGGCAATTTAACCGAGGGGTTTCAATCTCCGCGCTGGAGTCATAAAGTTCGTCGGAAACCGCTATTGGATCTAATGGAAGCTGGAAGACGTTCTTCCAGCGTGTACAGCGTCTTAGCTACTCCTTTCGCCAGGAAGGCTTTAGATGGCGTCGATACTTACGTTGGGTCGACTTTAAATGTTTAATACGCCTCTGATCTTGCCACTTCGACGAACAAGTTTTTCCCTTACATACGTTTACGAAAAAGTTTGTGTAAGAATTTATTCGCTGTATTAAATTCACTGAACTGGAAAATAGACATTTTTTATTTATTTATTTATTTAATTTATGGATGTTACGACAAACTTTTGTATATTACATTTTTGAATTTTCTTCTTTTGAATTGCGTCAACTACTTGTATATGTGTAAGCATTAATTCGACATCCGCTGTAGTAGAAAAATTGATACAAGTTTGAGTGGTGCTTAATAATAGTCCAAGTACAAAAATGACCTTAACCAGGTTAGATCTTGCACATGTTTGTACGAACCTTCTTCGCTGTTTTTATGTCCTCAATCGACAGCTAAACTGGGTCTCCACATGTTAGGATACACTCTGAACGGCCAGCGTCGCATCACTAGCTGGTTATTAGCGACGATGGACAGTAGGTCAGAATTCATTAGTAGCGCGACAGAAATAATTGATCGGCTTTGGTAAGAACGTAAGAAAATGAAGTATTTGTTTTGGTAATTGTAATTGAAGTAGATTCAAAGGAATAATAATTTAAGCACAGTGTAAACTTTCTTTCGTACACGTTCCCACGTATTCTGTTACGTGAATTTTCTAATCGGGGCTAAATGAAATTTCCTCAATTTTTCTTTACACCTCGAACGATCGAATTTGCATTTCAGATTCTCGAGGCGGAAGGCGAACGGAGATTTCCTCTCGTTTCTCGGGCAAAAACGTTCGCAACGTCGTTATGCTGACCTTTATATCATTAAGCTCGCGTAACTGCTTTTATTATTTCACGTCGAGCCCGTTGCATTTCGTTACGCTCGGCATACTCGCGAGAAATCGCGTGCCAACAGCGAGCTTCAGATTACATTGCAAACACTAGCCAGTTCCTCTAGGCGAACAAATGGAAAAAAAGGAAGAAAAAGAAGGAACCAACTGAACTATGGGCGAGTACATATGCTCAAAATTGATCATCTCATCGGGTGATTTATGGCTGCTTTTATATTAGGAATATGAAATTATTTAAAGTGATACAATAATTTCTTGTTGAACGTAGTTCACCAGAAATAATAAGTAGTTAACTCTTTGCACTCGAGAGATGACTCTCGGTCACCACTAGGTTTGACTAGGTTATTAACAATGGTTTTATTACAATTTCTTTGGACAAATAGATGTCCTCGAAAAATTGTAATAAAATTTATCTTTTGCTTTTGTGAGTAAAAAGAAATCAAACTTAATTATATAATAATATTGTTTACTATTGACTACGAATCTAATAGTCGAAATTCAATATATTTTTATGTGTCCTAGTTTTGCTATTGATATACCGATATTCTCTTTTTTCTATTTCACACGGTTCACGGAGTTATTTCGCAATCATCGCAATTGCCATAGTTTCATAATTACTTCGTCGAAGTTGGTTCGTTCGCGAATGTTTCCCGTTTAGCAGCAATTTGTACAAAAGTTCGTAATTTTTCCGCACTACGGCCATGGAAAATGTTGAAATGTTCAAGCGAGGATAACTTTCAAAGCACTTTTCGATGGAGCGTTCTTATGAAATTGGTTGACACTTCAACTTGCGAATTTCAAGCGGCGTTAACTACTTTCTAATTAACTTTCGCGGACGATTTTGCAGCTCCTATCGAGGGTTAGTATCTTCCTCGATGTTACTTTAAACGAAGTGGCCATTAATAATTTTTGCTCCGAGTCGCTGATTGTGCTTGCAATCTATTATTGCTGTAACAATTAAACAACAATTAAAGCTGCAAATGAAGTTAATCATTTATTAGACCAAATAATACCTACATATTACATAAAAGAAGGAGTACGTACGTCTGAAAAATTCACATTACTCGGAATAATTTTATATTTTCTTATATGTCTTAACTGCAGTAATGTCAATATGGTGGATAAGCTTTCTCTTGAGACTAGATTCAATGTAGATTCACTAAATTTGCGAATAATAGCCGTATCCGATAGCCATTGAATGCAGAAACCTGATCAACTCCAGAGGTATTCACAGGAGTATGGTCGCGCTTTCTCCAGATGTTGGTTGTCCCCTAACCCCCTCCCCGCGAACGCAATTAAATTGATTTGCATTCGGCCATCAATTTGCTCGAGTTCGATGCCCAACGTGGCCCGAATCGACAGGCAATTATGCAATATGCAACCGTTCGCCGTTGGATCAATCGGTAATTTAACTTTCGTGAAATGTTTGAACGTCCACGACCATAATACAATCGTATATTTACCGATCGGACAAAACGTGCCAATGTTTGCCAATCACTTTATAAATCGATTTTATCGTTAACATCTGCAACGTGTTTGATTACCGATAAATCATTTATCCATCCAGTGCCGCATCATCTATCATGAATTTTGTTTCTCCAGAAATGAAATTACGATAAAAGAGACAAACTCTGACAAGCCTCAAACAGAAGACACATATTCCTCCGTCCTCTCCATTTGCAGGATCACGTTCCGTGTTTCAGGACCGCATTTGATCAAAAGCAACCCTACGTTGAATTTTCGATGCATCGAATGGAAATTCGCGGATCATGTGACGATCCGCTGTATAATTTAACAGGCGTGCACCTATCCAACCACGACGATAGTGGTCACGATCGGCGGATAGCGTTCCGTCGTCATTTTTCTCCGCGATAATCACGTCGGATTTTCAGCATACAACGGAATCCACCAGAAAGAGAGAAAATAGGAAATCCCGGATTACATATCCGCCTTCCGTTCTACGTGTTTGCCCCGATTGTGCCCGCAGACCGCCAAACTCCGGCCGTTCTACCACAGCCGCAAAATCTGCGTACAGAACCACGCAAGTGTGGCGTCCTGGAAAGCCTGCCGTAACTTGCGAATAACTTTCTCCTAACTTGTGATCCACTTTTCTGTATGGTACTTTCGAGGTGGAGACGTGGGGGATTTGGAGATATGGAGGAGGACGAGGGAATCCGATTCTGCGATACACGAACGTAGAGATAAAGGACATTAAGGGGGCGGGTGTTCCAGTCTTTCAGTGGATAACGAAAAGCTTGAACGTTTGCGGAATTTTATTGATTGAAAACTATTTTGGATTTTGGTTTGATATCGCGCACTGTAATTGATGTGAGAAGTAATGCGAAGTAATTGAAATTCGCATTATTCTCAATTTTACTGCAATATTGAATCAAGATCACTATACATATACGGTGAGAAATATTTTTTTGATCGAAATGGTAATTGAAATGGTATGGTGAAAATCAATTTGACGCGTGCACGTATTCAATCTCGGCTTGAAATTAATTTTATTTTTCGATCATATCATGCCTCCCTCGTAATTATTTTGCAAAATTTATAATCGATAAGCTCCTTGAAATGATCTCCCTCCTGGGTCAAAATTTCATTTCACAGATCATCCCTCGGAAAATTGTACTTCTGAAATCGGGGGAACCTGGTCGGAGTTGCAAAACTGTTCGAGTGGAAAACTGCTTCCTATAGACGATTATTCCTTTGTAGACGCATGGATTTCGTTTAAATGGGATATCGAGAAGGGCTGAATTCAGCGGAAGTGCACAGTCTTTGGTCTAACTACCTGGGATTGGTAATCAATGTGAAAACTAATACACGTAACTTATTAACGGTATAAAAGTAAATTAAATATCGATTAGTTTGATTATTTGCTCGATGAGAGTGTAAGAAACATTTCAAAGTACAAAGTAACAAAGTACAAAGATACAAAGTAAAAGTAACTTTTAGATATCTATAGCCTATTATTCGTATAAAATCCTCCTAAAAAATGAAACAGGCCGTTCGAAACGTCTGCCAAATTACATCCTTCCTTCATGGACCAGTAGCCTTTCTAATTTCCCATAATACACCAGAATCTCGTTTCCTTATGGTATAATACTACACGAGGACACGTTTAACTTGTCGTTCCTCAAACGACCCTAATATTTGCACAAAAATCGCTTTAGGTAGACGGCACGTGGCATAATGCGAACAGTTTTGCACACGTGAACGTTCATGCGAGCTCGGGTTAGAGATGTTGGACGATGAATGGGGATGGAGGTTGACAGAATAGTTGCGGAACCAGAGTTCAGATCGGTATATCGACCCAGTGTGTACACATACACCCACACATAACTTCGTGTATGCCAGTCGTCTCGTTTATGTACGCACGTAGGTATACGGGAAGAATGAGGGAGAGATTGACGGAAGACGGGAGTCAGGAAATTCAAAGGGACTTACTGGTTCACCTCTATTCGTCATTATGTCGCTACCTGGGAACCCGTTAATGGTAGATTTCGTAACAAGCAAACATTTCAAACTGAAGGTAACTTAATCAGTCGAAAGTCACTGCTCGCAGACGCAAGAACGGATTTCTAAATAACAGATTTATTGCGGTTTATATTTGATCGTTAAACTAGATGTTGATTCCAAGAAATTCAATATAACATGCAAAACAGTTGCGAGGAAAGTACCATATGTAGACTTTGTTTTTTCATAAAAGAACCACTCCAAAGCCTCAATTGCGCCCTTAAATTATCTTTAATATTATTATTAACGAAACTTGCACACCGTGGAGATAGTTTAGAGGATACAGGAAGTACGAATGTGATTTCCAGCACGAGTGTCTATACGTGTATGTAAGTGCAGCCTCGTGTACCCTTATCAAATCAACCTCCTTCTACAACTAGCTCCTTGGAGTGCGAGTAACAGTGGTTTACTCACACCTCCCCTGCATTCTGATGCAACTCCATGCAAATACGATTCTTGGCTACTCCTTCCCTCCTTATCTCCTTTCCACTCATCCTCATTCTCCAGTGTCGCGCTGGAAACCCTCTTAATTGAAGATTCTATTGCTGAACCGGTCAGACAAGTGGACATCCTTACGGATATTTGCATGGCTTTTTCATTTGGAAGTTTGTAAATGGCCTTGATGACACTTTCGAACGATGTCTCGTTCACTGCGTCAATAATCAGTGAGAAGTGTGGAATTTTATTACGAAAGGTTCATTTTATAGAAGGAGGAACAAAAAATATTGTACAGTTTGTTTACAGAATATTATAGATGTTGTTCTGGGCATGTTGCATTTATACGATAAAAGCTGTAACACTGCGTTCGTGATCATTTTATCAACAAGACGATTATTTGCGATATTTATCCAGCAATCCTTTCCGTTCCATTTTTACGAGAAGAGAAATAAATTTTTAATTAAAAATACACCCGTATCAAAAAAAATCCGTAAACTAGCTCGCAAGTAGAAAGTAAAACTGCTGTAACTACATACTACGACGTTTATGTAGCGCTATAAACATTTTTAGTGCCAGAATTGTGTGTACATTCCTTATGCGTAAACGTAAATTTAAAATTGCTGCGATAAAACGTTGCTTAAACATCGTAAATTGATTTTTGTAAGTATAGAAATATTTATAATCCACAACACTGATATAATTTTCTTACAATTTTGAAGTTCATTCCATTACTACAAGGATTTCAATTATTTTAAATACTATTTTATTTTTTACAGGGACATTATTGACAACTTCTAAGCAGAAAATTAAAATGTCTTTTTGCAAAATAACTTTCAGTCTTACTTAGTGATTGGGAATTAAACATTAGTCCTAGAACGAATCGATGTACCCTCGATGAAATACGATGAATGAAAGTTCTTTCGAATGGAGGACGAAGATCGTGCCCTGCTTAAAGGTAATCCTTGAGTACATTTCTTTCTTGCTTTCAGAGCATATATATATATACATACAAAGATACATATGTACTTATAAATGAAGAGAAAGATAGATTACTGGGCCTTTTCATACTCGTTCGAGCTTTCAAAGCTTACTATCCTGCGTCGAAAATTAATCCCAAGAGGTCAGTTGTGAATAACGAAATTGGCTTAAATCAATAATGGCTAAAGTATTGTTCATATTTCATTACTTTGGAGAAATTTTACTCAAATTTACTTTGTTATAAGAGAAAAATCATCAATGATCATTTAGCTAGATTAATATAGAATACTTTCGTTAAAGTTTCTCAAGTTTCTAGAGCTCCTTTCGAAAAAGCCTTTGCCTCCACCAGGTTATAGTTTGACGTAGCTAAAATTCTAACAACGCCAAACTTCCGGACTGGTAATTGTGAATTACAAATTCAGGGGAGCCTCATTATTCGGAAGCTTTAATATTTACGACCAATTAACCCCAGTTCTAATTCTATCCTAGTTAACGATCTGAAACGGTTCACAGCTCTGAAACATAAAATAAGTTCGTTGTTAGGTTACCGTTATTTTCTGATACTTAACAAACTTTATATTTATATAATTCGAACGTGAAGAATGTTAATAATTTGAAACATCCATAACAGTGATAAGGAATTACAGATTGGAAGCTCGTTATTCGAAACACCCTTAACATTTACGACCAATTAATTCCAGCTCTAATTCACCCCTTCAGTTAACAATCTGAAAAGGTTGATACAGCATCGGGTAGGATGGGAAGAATTACTTAGACGGCCTTTCATAGAATTCTTTTCTATGGAGCCTCGAAGTGCGAAATAAGGTCAACAAAGGACGAAGTCCTGAAATTGATTTGCATACCATGGCGCTCACCTGTCCGACCTAGTTTCCTGTCTTTGCGGAGCCCTCTGAAAAAGACGTCGTCGTTACAAATGTTTTATTCTAGCGGCGTGCAGCCGTGAACGAACGTGCAAACGTATAACGCGATGCGATAAATGAAACGATGTCTTGGCTTTGCTCCGACAAGCTTAAAGACGTGCAATTTGCGTCGATGATTGTTGCAATTAGCGCAATTAACGTGTAAAGTTCTCAGCGGTTTTCGCCGTGTCCGCAGGCTCAATTGCAAATTCACCGTAATTGCCGCGACTATAAACAAAGTCTATTGGCATTTCGAGCGCTGCATTCTATTCGACGTGGAACGTTCCAGAACAAGGTAAATTAAATCAAATCGTAACGAAGAACGGTATTCAAAGAATTTTTCCCGGTGAACTTATGGATTTATCTTGTTGTTGAATGCATTGCAAAATGAAGACCCACTACTTTCAAATTACCTGAAATACAATACAACATTTAAATGATATTTTAAAATCCCCCTGCAGCAAAGAAACTATTTTATTTTAATATTTACATTATCGATTTAAAACGAGATAGACTACTTACAATATCCTACTTCAAACAACATTTTACTCAGTGTTGCTTCAGTGCCATTGTACCTGGTAAGCTATAAAAATCAACAAGTATTCCTCCACATCATCAGAAATAAAACGCGGTTGCTTCGTTAAAATGGTGATTAAAATAAACGATAGCGTTTCACGGGATGAATATAAAAACAGAAATGCAAGGGTAACGGGCGCGACAATGATTTTCGGTGTCCATTTTGCATAGCTGCCAATTTATGGGATGAATGGGACATCTCGACAAGGTCAGAGGACCGCAAATTACAGTGGAGCGCGACGTTCCTGATTAACAGAGGTCCAACTGTTGACGGCAATGGCACGTGACAGCTCAGCGGGGACGCCAAGTAAGGGTGAAAATAGCGAGGCAACTTTGAGGCAGGAAATTGAGGAACACCGGAACAATCGCGAAATTAATTATTACTCACCCCTCCGATCGTTCTGGCTCAGAAATGGATTTCATACGTGGCTTTAGACTGCAAGTGAATATAAAATACGAAGCATAACTTGATAATATTGTAGATTCATCTCTGGTTGTTGGAACACCGACATATCAACAATGCAAATCACTCGTTCAATTTGTCGTCGCAGCATGGACGCATTGTCGACTGGAAAAAATAGCCGATTTCCTTTATTGGAAAGACCGTCTGGTGGAAATATCGATTGAAAAATAATAAAGGGAGCAGGTGATAGCTGCGTATATACGACGAACAGTAATGCCTTGTTAAAATGTACGGCTCGAGTGGCGAGCAGTTTCCGCTCACCGGTTCAATTTCACGAGAACACTGACAATGGAAATCCACGTCACTAGGACAGCTTGTTATATGGCCAGTGAATTAATCGGTAGCGCAGACATTGTGATCAGACGAGGTTCGACTATCGAACGTTTTCGAATAAAAGTGTAAGACTTCGAGAGACAATTGACGGAAATCACGAATGGAAGCAGAAATGATAATCTTAAGCGTGGTTTGGATGATGGATGTCCTTTGCTCGATTGTGAGGATGATGTATCATCCACAAGGAAACACGTTGAAGGATGATTTTTATTCAGAATATTCGAATATCTATTTATATCTATATCTTTGAACGTATTTTGAAACGAATAAAGTATATGAAGCATTTCTTTTTTATTGGCAATCTACGGTTAAAAATGAAATGTTGAGATTCGTATGTAACAATAACAGGAGTTTATGGTAGTATTCGTACATATAAATTGTTGCTTGAAATTAGACAATACGACGATAACGATTAAATTGTTAACGCAACTTGAAATTCCAGTTTGTTGCACTTACAATGGTTAATCGGTGCAGCTGTTGGCTCGTTAGTTATTATATTCATGGCAATTGTACGATCAAACAGATACAATATCTTGTTTTACATTTCAAATTGCGCCAATAAATAATTCATTTCTCATACTCGTGCAAACGGACGCGAACTATTGGTCAATAGTTAAACGCGGTCTCTATTTCATTTATAGCTAAGCTATATAATTTCCATAGATATCGCCCGATGAGCCAATAGTTATTTACGGTTTCGATGGTGCTGAAACGATGACACGGATCGTTTGAACATGTTTACTGCAATCTGTGACCGTTGAAAATTAATTATATTTACACTTTCATGCTTTATGCAAGCGTTGGAACATAGAATATTCGATTACTTGCGATGCAGTTGATTGGATTAATTAATTTCAGCATTTAGAAGATAATTCGGACTCGGTTGAAATAACTTAACTTGGATATGCCTCGAATTTGAGAATAGAATACCCCAAGAGTTGGGATGTGATATAAATAAATTCATTTACACCTGAAAATGAAAGTAAAATGTTGAAAAACTTTATTAGTATTTTAATTTCAATTGTTTTTGCTCTATTTACTTGACAATTTTAAATTAACTTAATTAGTAAATAAATAAACAGCTCGGTAGCGCTAATAAATAATGACTGGTACATTCAATAACAGCCATGCTAATAGATTCTATCGAACGCAAATAATCGACCATAAACCTTTACTTTTCCACGGAGAAATGTTCAATCGGTTGCCGAGGCTGACGAATGCGAGTCGCGGACGCGATTAGCCTAATTATCAAGTAATTTGCGAGTAATTAGCGGCTGAAGCAACGAACCAATTGCAAGCTTTGACCGCCATACGTTATCTGACGGAAGTATACCCACGGGGGCAATAGGACTCCACGCGCAACACGTTTCCGCATCCTGCGCGAAACTCTTCATTGCTGACTTCTAAGCTCTAATTCGCCACTGATTAAATCACAATTTATGCGACTGTTTAATGAAGATCGAGTGCCCCGCGGGGAGAATCATTTGAATAGCAGAAATGCGTGGACCACTTGCCCTTTGGAATGAACTACTTCCTATTGCAAATAAAAGAGAGACGTAAATAATAAATAGGCATTATTGTTCATTTTTGAACGTTTTTGTGAATTTGTTCACCTCGAATTTATAAAGCTGATTTCAATAAATTTCTTTTAGTAATTTATAATTCATAAATATATAGTATGCTACACAATAACAATCATCTGTTTGTTCTCTCAAGACATTATTCCACGTTTCCAACATATTCGTTTACACAATGGATTAGAATAGTTTATATGAAAGCAGAGAATTGTTGCACCGAGCGATATGTAATCTTCCTTTTGTTTTTCCATAAATCACACGCCATACGTATTGATTAACGCAGATCATGGAAGAGCGGAGGTAAAAGTTTAACAGAAATCTGAAAGGTTTTAGTATTTGTGGAAAGGGTCGTGTGGGAATCTGGCGCGATTCGAGGAAACTTTAGAACATTTTGTCCCGAGGTGGTGGGGGAAAGGAAACTGTATTTATTATCGAGAAAGCGTTCGAACGCCTCGATCGACTGCACGGCGCGCGGCGCGCGGCGATCAAAAGCCGAGAAACAATGGGGGAACGAATTGTAAAGGAGAGAAAAGTTGGTTGCATTTGCGCAACTATCCGCGAGGAAAGTTTCAGCGACCAGAAAATGGGAAACATTATACGTTCCAAGCTTCCGCGAATCTAAGAAAAGTGCATTATTTTGGTACAGTTCTCTTTATTTCATAACAGAGCAATATTCCCGTAATATTCTCTGATGCAACCTAATAAAAACGTTGATCCAACAGCATTATTCTCTCAGCAAAAGTCTATTTCAATTTCGGTGGCGTTATAATCTTCGGAGGATCTAGATCCTGAAGCCACTCGAAATCCCTCGAATTTCAACGGGGTCGTGAACCCTTCAGTCGCGCGTTTCCCGTCACGGAATCTCGTTTCCCCGCGTCACGGTAAATCACGTCACCGTTCGTGCATTACGGAGGACACTGCGACACGCGTGTTCCCTTAACCGCCCCGAAGGATCCGTTTAATGCGAATTTGCATTTCAGCCACAGGGTTGGCGACGACGACGTCGCGCGACCGTACCGTCCTCGGAAATGCTTTTCGATGAATAATATCAAGCCACCTCGTTTCGAATCGGGTTATTTGCTAATAAAGTAATCTAGGAGCTTGAAAACAAAGCCAACAGGCGAGAAAATATTAAATTTTGGCAAGGTGAGTTTCTTACGACGTTCTCTTTTACAGAGTTTGCAAGCATGGTCATTTTAATGGTGACCACGCACTAAGGGACAGATATTCACCGAATAACGAATATGTTCTCGAGTTTTATTCAAGAATAACGTATAACGATTGTATTAAATGAAATTTTATTCGTTATTCTTCAATAAGTCAATCCCTCCAGGTGATAATTAAAATTTCGCAATCTTCACGTATGATCGATACAAATGTATTGAAATACAAAACGGTGATATAATAACGTCTATACAAATAAATATAATATAAAAATATAAGATAACGCGAAGTGTTCAAATAAATGTTAACATAAGTCGTAAATCTGGAACGTAGCATAGGGATTAAATTTTTAAGGTGTTCAATAATTACTAAAACATGGAAGACAGCAAGCTTCGTATCTTAAAATTATCGTATATTATATGAAAATTACATCCTTGTAGCACATTGTTATTCGATAAATAATTAATGTAAATTCGTAGAAACTGTAATATAAATATTTCATAACATAAATCGGTAGTATCCTTCGAGTATATACGATTTTACGAATGATTTACAAACGGAAGTAAGTTGAGAGTTAACGAAACTAATACATATAAAATTGTAACTTCACTTCTGAACCCCTTAAATTACTTGTTTATCGATCGACGTGTAATAATTTCACTTTGGTACTGTTTATACGCTTTCTTAGTAGTGTATAGTGCTGCGTGCGAATAAATAATCACTCTTGCAACGTTGAACCTTAAAAAAGACAGTCGTAATTGCACGTAGATGATACAAACTGTGTCGTGACGTGTCGTGTCGAAACGTTCTGATAATTTACAATAATTTAAATAATATACTCGTGGTGTTACCAGAACGAAAAATAAAAATTAATCTCTTTGGCAAAGTTAATTTTTAAAGTTAAATAATTTTTTAACGAAACGTAGAAGTATTTAAACTGTGTTAAATAATTATAAGACCTTTGATAATAAATAAAAATACACGATCAAGGTCTCCGATATTAGTGTTAAATTAGAAATTCGTCCAACAACTTGGACACTCGCAGTGACGTACGAATATCGAAACATCGATGCCAATATACACCACTAACGTATCGTACACATGTTAATACTTAAGATTTATTTATAAAAACAAAATGCTCACTGAATATCTGGTGCGGTACGTAATCTACAAACGATATTAACCCATTCACTCTCGAAACATCGATATATCATAATATTTCATTGAATACATTTACGTCATTTTCACTTTGTTGAGCCTGCACCGGTGAGACGTATCGGACCCACTGCAAATTATTATGAATCAAGTGTACGTACCCCAGACGTGGTTCGATTTAGTTTACAAAAAGGTCGTAAAAATGACCAAATGAAACACTCACTCGGAGAAACTCTGGCGATTTGCTGGAATCGCAAAATACCGAGGAAGTTGAGTCCCAAAAAGTGGTTATCGTAAATGAAATATATCTAAATATGTATATATCAAATATGACGAAACGGGACCAAAATGAATAGTTGAAGAAAACGAAAAATTAAAAATAGAGGTCTTAGGGTTAATTCATTTTTGATCAAGCAAATTAAATTCTTTATTTCAAATAGATTTTCTTTTCTTTTTACTTCACTTGTTCAGTAAAATAGGTAAAATATACGCTATATCGGTTGGCTATGGAACGAAAAACTTCACCTTCGTGTTACAAAATTTCCTGAAAACTGTTGCAACAGTACCGAATCTTAATTTTCTAGTTCCTAAAGGCATAGTAATGAGGGCTCAATTTAGAAATCATTACAATATCGATTAAACGAGTAATGAAACTAACCGCTTTGACCTTCGCGAGAAAAGTGAGAATAAAAGAAAGTGTTCGTGTAGCTAGTGAAATTAAAATAAAAAAAGGGTTAGGTTTTGTGGTGACGAAAGGAAGGGCACGGGGTGGCGCAGAAAAGTACAAGAGTAAGGAAGAAAGAGCTGGAGAACTAGCGTTCTTCCGGCAATTAGAATTTTCCAGGAGGCCAGCGGGACTCGCTACAATTCCGCACGAGTGCCTTAATTAAGCCGGACCAATTAAAAACACGGCCACGTCGGATTATTCCACCGCGGGATTTAATCAACAGAATGTCGCGACTCTCCTTCACGCTTCTCGAAGACGTCGAATTAATTGACTGGCTCACTGACAGCGCACCCTCGAGGTTTGCCATTTCTCGCCCTTGAGGGGACAGTCTGGTTATTTCGGATCGAACGTTATTAATTAGGCACGTGCAGCATGAATTAATCCAATTTCACGTTTAATTTTAATGGGACACTGGGTTTCCTTGAACTTGAGAATCAATCGTTAGATTTTGTTTGCAGTTTCTGGAAGACTCGACTCTTTAAGTATTCTGTTCTAAAGGTAGTGTTGAGATTTGAAAAAGTTGGTAATATTTCCTCATTTGTTCTACGTTCCGTGGTAATAAATTTCTTATGAATGATGAATCGTGAAGCTTCATTTTAATACTTCATGTGAATAATAATCAGAATTTACAAAAAGTAAATCAGGCAACCCTGTCGATTTACGGTCCTTTAAATAAAATTAAGAATTGAATAGGAAAAGATTGAATGGTTTAACAAGAACCAACGTCACATGCTTCTGTTATTCATTTTATGAGGTGCAATCATAAGCATAGCCAGTGTGGTTACACTAATTTAATTTAGTCGCATAATTCTTCAAATATAACAACTTTTTCCCCGCTTCGTTAGTTGACTGTTAACATAAGTTAACATTTGGCAGTGCTCATTTGGCGGTCTTCGTTACTTTCATTCCTAATTAATTTCTGTGAGAACAGAACAATCATCACGTTCCTGAGCAAACAAACGTTTGATCGTGTTTCAACAGTATACCGCGCTCTTTCAATGAGTCACTCAATTACTGGAATATCAAATAAACAAACAAACCATTAAGCACTAAATATAATGCTTCCTCGTTATTTGCGATAGTGTCCAGGGTGAGTAGGTGCAAAATTACAGCTTACATAAGAAGTAATGTACAAATCGGCAGCATTAATATTATCATCTATTACGATCTACGTATTAATACAAAAAGTGAAGAAAGTATAGATCATGCGCGAGAACTGATGGCACTGAAGTATGTCCACGCAGCGTAAATGAAATTCATTCACCTCGCAATCGCATGAATTTAATTAAAAGTAGGCTACGCTACGAAGTAACGTATAAATTCACGACACCGTTGGCCGATTAACCATACAAAATGGAGAGCTTTTCGTTCTTACACATGATCGTCGGGACATCGGTGAAATTCTTATGAAAGAGTGTTGTTGTCCCGTCGCGCAACACAGTAACGTAAAAAACATTAATCGTAAGTGAGTCTCGGAATTGGAGCTATTATCGGAACGTACGTGGAATCGATCCCAGGTACTTTCTACCTTAAATTTAACCCATGAACAATCAGACTGGACATTACTGTTAACGGCTAACGATCGTGATCGACGAACCGAGCACGCCCAATGGCGCTGCACGAAGCTATAATGATTGCCTTTGAGCAGGGCTGGGCAGAATTCTTTTCTGGGTAGAAATAACGAGTAAAAGATAAATTATGTTTATTGGAATGGAAATTAGAGTTTGAATTGTGAAAGAAAATATTTTACGATCAATTAATAAAAGTGGTAAAACTTGGTTTACGAATTTTTCATAAGATAGTTACAAATACATATATTGCAAATTTATGTATGTCTTCGACATACTAGATGATAAAGAACTATTAGTAATAAAGTTTTGTTGCTCGATGTTGTTAGATAATTCACAACATTTTTGCAGATAAAAAATTAGTTGTTGAATGGAATAAATCACTGTAGGTTGTATTTATTTTGCAGAATAATAATCCTGCTCATCCCTGAACAGTCGGTGCGAATGTTGTAGTGAAATTCAATAATCGTCGAATAAATATTATAGTGACAAGCAGATATTTACTTACAGTTTCAATTTGCAAATTTTAGTTACAGAATATTTAAACCTTCATTTATAAATGAGAATTTCAAATTCTACGAAGTCGAACAATTTGTTTACTTTTGCTACGAATATGTCAGCATATCGAGGAAAAACAATCTTCTCCAGAACAATTCTTAAACAAACGGAGTTTGCGAAGCCAAATTGATAATTGCTTCTGATAATCTAAAACGTCTGAATGGCTTCGTTAACATTTGACTTGACGCATATTTAGATCCTAAATAGGATCCTCGTCCATTTTCGATCACGATCGATTACAGAAGACGCTCGTGAAATCGATTCGATGGCACAGAGAGTAATTCTCGACTACGGAACGTTTATCGATGACGTTACACTCTCGATACAGATGCACACTCTCAATCACTCTGTCTCTTTTTCTTCGTTCCCTTAACAGTTACGGTAAATTACATTGTTCTTATTTACAGCGTGATATACATACAGATCGTTTCTCTATAAAAGTCGTTTCGCTGTACGTTTTCTGGTTTGTTTGCGTGTACATGTGATGCAAAACCGCTGTAACTTCGTTGAGATCGACCGATTTCCTGTTTCCTTAAGTGCTAATAGATCCGATCGCGGCTACCACGGATCTTGAATTTATTCGAAATCAATAGTTCCGTCGATCGCGCACATTTCTCGGTTTCTCTTTTTTTTTCGCGTTTTCCTTTTTTCTGTTTTTGGTACATTTCCTTCATACGAAGCTAGTTGGTAGGGATTGCAATTAATCTAGGGAGATCGATCGATCGTCGATTCGTTTCGATCGTGTCGTTTTCGTTCGTGTGTGTCGTGTGCAGCTTCGATCATCGGATCGCTGTCATTTTTTTGTTTCTGTCAACTGACAATGAGTTCCGATCGAAAGTAATCTGAGCTGTGCTGCTGACCACTGGCGTTGTACGATGAGAAAAATATGAGTGACTTGATATATTGTGAAAATAAAAAAGTAAAGACAATCTGCTGATCTTATTGTCTTTGCCAATATTTAATCTTTTTCAAGGCATATTTGACAAAGGAAGGTTAATCGAACAAGAAAATACTCGCTGTAAGTAGTGTACAGTTAAAAATAAATATTTTCAAAAATTAATTTTAACTCGTGACGCTCAATAACGCTTTGTAGGATGCAATCTACGAGAAATTAGTATTCTCTAATTTCGCAGAAACAAACATTTATTTTTACACGTTCGAGATGCTTATGATTATTTTCTTAAACTTTAAGAAATGGCGATTTCATTAATTCTACAATAAGTTTTATTTCAGTTTCCTTTTTGAGTCACTCATATTTTCCCATCGCCCACGATGCTGTTCTTTCGATGAGAAAAAATGTTCCCAAAAATTCGTGATGTAAACAAAATTATCATCGAGGCGGCTAAGTTACCGGCGTCCTCTGTTATCACGAAGAACGCAACTATCCACGTAATAACGTCGATAACGCCGCCTACACGGTAAGAATGCATAACCAACAGAATACCTTGTACGTAACAAAGTACCCACAGCAGAGTTGGGCAACGATTACTTTCTGACCATAATATTTACTTTGTAATCAACCAAATTACTCTGTGATTACATTCACCATTATTATTTCCAATTGTTAGATTAAAAACTACCTTTACAATCTGCAATTGTAAACCAGTAATTTGTAACCTTTCAGGGCTAACCGTATTAATCATTAATCGTGTATAATTAATCGCTATGTCTCAAGCATTCATTAATCGTTGATCATTAATTATGATAAACTATTCAGAAATTGTAACGATCGTGCCCAACATTGCCGAGGTCCGTTTTCTCGTAGATTAGGCAGCATCATTTTGGCGAACAGTCTTCATGATTATTCGACAACAAATCATGATTCGTAATCGTAAAGGAAGCACGATATAATTTTCAATTTATTGCTGTACATCGTTTTGTGCGGATATGTATTTCTCGAAGAGGCAAATTAATAAACGTTCTCCACCGCAATCGTGTGCGTGACTTTTCAGTGATTTAAATTATTGTATTCACGTAGGATGTCGATATACCTTGGCAGACATTTATTGTTATTGTTATTACCGTTGAACAGGCAGTGTTATTATTTTTGTTCGTCCCACTATGCTGTTACGTTTCAATCTCTACGCTTGTGATCGCAACGGTGCTTCGTAAATTAAATATTTTTACAAATTTAAAAAAAGAAAAGGTTTTGCAGCCTGAATTAATAAAATGGAAGTCATTGCGCGTATTAAGTATAATTAAAATATTTGTAGGCTATGTAAATACTTTTTCACGAACAAGCATCCGCGTGAATTCATTAATTACATTAATTACAGACTTTCCTTTTTCACGGTGACAGCGATAAACAATCCCCTTTCCACTGGGACAATTTTCGCTTAAATTTATTTTACAATTAATCTTCGACGTGGCTTTTACATAAACACATGAATTTAGATTTAAGTTAAACAAAAGAACGAACGCCTTCGATCGTCTATTACTCATTCTTCGACCATTTCGACAACTCTTCAGCATTTGGCTCGATCATTCGGATATTAAGCTCTAGTGTACAATCGTAATCGTCCTTACAGTCTGAACGACGTTTCGGGTGGTCGCTTGCCAGTAATGGTCACGAGGCAGACCCTCTTCGCATAAAATATTTTCTTCTCCATTTACAATCAACGTGCTTATATCTTTTAACCCAGAGTCCAGCGTTATACAGTCGCGTCTCTCGATTGAAAACAATATTTCTGAATAACAACAGCTTCTTCAACAACAATAAGAATTCCCAATATCCACTTCCGGGCATTCGCAAGACAATTTTTCTACGCGAGAAACGCTTTCGCGTTTCTGACTCACCAAGTCCGACATTAATGTACATCCGCCCACGGTCTTGGCTTGCGTTAATCTATAGCTCAACAAGTTAAATAACATTCCTCGATAACCCTTTCTGCCAACTTTCATCAGTTTTACTCGCTTCGAACACTACCAGGCGACACTAGACAGGCTACCAGGTTCGTTAGGCAACAGTCTCATCCCTACTTCTAATCACTTTTCGACTCACCAGTCACCTACTCAGCAGAGTTGAGCATTCATTCTCTCAGTACTCACTCGCAATTGTCAGATCGATCAGCAATCACAAGGTACATTCGTCATCCACAATCGACAAATTCTTAATCCCCCGAAGCTACCCAGGACTTCATTAATAATTACGAATAGAGATTTTTCATCAACAATCATCAACTACCCCTCGCCCAACACTGCTAACCAGACCCGACCTTACACTTGTCGAGCTACATCCCCTCGCGTCACATCCGTTATCACTACCGCCCCAAAGTTCTCTCTGAAATTTCAGGACTCTTCTGACACGATTCTTCAGGATTCCTCGCGAATTGTAAACGAAAGTCTCTCCTCGAGCGTGGCTCCTCGCGCTGGGGACGAAGAAATCGCGTGAGAAGCGTCACAGGGTGCTCGTTTCCGGTACCAGGCCCGAGGACAACCTCGCTCGAGTCCCGATGGGAGCAAACGAATGATCGAAGTTGAAGATCGCGGCTCGAACGCAGTTCACAGCGGCTTCGTTCGTTGGGCGCGCTATAGAAAATCGGTCGCCACGATTAAAAGCAGTACTTTCGCGTACTCACTTCCGGTACCGGGCTCAAGGACGGGGGTCGTCCCTCGCGCGGGACAACCCTTTCCTCCTGTCAGCCGTAGTAACTTTTAGTGTTGAGACTCCGTGGATTCTCCTGGCGTAAAATCGTGTGTAAACTATCTGTGCCGACCATGTGGTTGCCCAGATCCACCCTCACCCCCGTGGCTGGGGTGTGGAGGATGGGTGGTGGGTGCATCGAGGTGGGCGACAAAGGTATCCTTGTGTCCGCGTAATAACGGTCGCCGTGGAGTCTCTCGGCCAGCTGGGTCTCTGGAATCCTGGAAAAAAGAATTTTAGTTAGTGGAGAATGAATGTTTGGGCTGGGCTGGGCCAAAAAGGGACAATTTGCCTTTGCGTTGGATGATGTTTATTTTTTGTTTACATACTATAAGTCTTGTAATTCAGTCATATATCAGTCTTCGATATTTAATCCTACAGATGCCTGTGTAACTTTCAGATCACATACTAATATATATATATATCGATATTTCGTCAAATAATTTCGTCGTTTTTTCATATGTATATTGATCGACTACCATCTAGCGGTGAACAGGCCGAACTAATTTCTGTGTTTGGTCAGCGCCTCTATCGGGGAAACGCTCAAGTTTGTCTCGAATAACTCTTTTTTTCACTACTAGATGTCGCCATTTACACTGTTTTACCGACACTATCGGTACATTACCATCATGTCGGTAATTACCATCCATAAGCGCCATCTAGCGGTGAAACAAAGAAACTATTGAGGACAAACTTGAGCGTTTTCCCGATAAAGGCGCTGACCATACTCCGAAAATTAGTTTCGC
The DNA here is from genome assembly GCF_026283585.1 of Hylaeus volcanicus. Classification (NCBI taxonomy): domain Eukaryota; kingdom Metazoa; phylum Arthropoda; class Insecta; order Hymenoptera; family Colletidae; genus Hylaeus; species Hylaeus volcanicus. Next base: position 29,650,598 of record NC_071976.1, read on the forward strand.
CTGTTCCATCGCTAGATGGCCATTGCCTTATACGTGGGAAAGCGCGCGCGTAAAGATTGTAATTTGATTTAGTTATGCGAAGAACATTAAAAATAATATCTTCAGACATTTATTAAATAACTATGAATACGATCAGCCGTGTAACAATTTTATTTGTGTCTATTTGTAAAAAGAAATACTTTGAAGTTCTGATCAATAATTCACTACCAATTAGAATTTTGGAATTTGATTCCTCTGGACAAGCATAGAAGATCTCAGAACCAAATGGAATTGAGACAACCAGTTAAATGTTCCAGAATGCATCCAGCAGTACTTGAAAATGGTAACGGTATTAAGAAACTGCTAATGGGATACTCAGATATTAATGAATTATTAAATAAAACACAAACCTCGTGTCTTGCATGGGAACTGGCACCGGTGAGGTGAGATCGATATCAGCGTCGATGTCTGAAATGTCATCGTTGAATCCATGCGGAAGTGGTTCGTTATTTGCATGAAACTTCGCATCCCTTTTGGCCCGATGACGGCTGACTAGAAGACGTCCGATCACCAAGCCCAAGAAGATTAAAATACCAACTGACACCGACACTATGATGTACAGGTAGAACTTTTCTTGATTCTCTGTATCAACGAGAGTAACAAGTGAAATTTACCACCTTTGCTACCTTCATTATTTTCTTATTAGTTAATATACACTACGAGCTAAGTTGAAACTCGGACATTCTGGAGTTCACGAGAGCGTCAAGTCGCATGCAAAACTACTGAAAACTTTTGCCACGGGATAAATGCAATGCCAAACACAGTGCTCGATTTTTTCGACTGCAGACCAGAGATGGACAAAATTTGATTAGAATACTAAATAAATAATCGTGAGATTTATTTAATTTTATAGTTGAAGAGATAACTTTTTGTTTGTTCGATGTGATAGACCACTTAGAATTTAATAACTCTACGATTTAAAATCATTTATCATTCTGTTCTGTAGAGTGTAGTTATTGAACGATTAAATTCTTAAGTTCATTCACATAGTCTAAATTGAAGGTAGTTAATATTTTGTTAATCGGAAGTTTAATCTAGATAAGAATCTTGCCTATCGCTGCAGCAGATCTTGATAACTCACGTTTCGAGCAATCGGATGCACCCTACTTCTCATCTATGCATTCCTTCGATTATATCTACGCAAAAAAAAAAGAAAAAAAAAATTGAATTGGCGTGGCTTTCAAACTCTGTCTCTACTACATCCACCTACATCTACGTATCCAACAAACTAGTTTACCAAGTATTTATTCACTTATAATAATAAACTCACAGGTCTTCTAAAAATCCTTGGGAGAATTTACAAATTTAAAATGTGTTTGACACACATTCTGATTCACGTCAATGCATAATATATGTATATCTTAAATTAAGTTCCCTCTTGCTACAAGTTAAAATTCATTTAGAACTTAGTTTCTAGAAAAACAGTTCAAGGAATTAGAATCAGACTATAAGTTGACTATCGGACTAACGTTTTTCAATAATTAACATATTGATTTAGAGACAATAAGTAAATAAACGAGCAGCATTACCAACTGACGAAATAACGGGGTTTCCTACTAACTTAACGTAAGTAAATTATATAATTTAAATAATATACCGAGTGTGGGTAATTTTTTCAGCAGTCAGGAAGAACGAAAACTCATTTTACTGACAATTTGCAACGCAGCGACCTTTCCGTTGATTAAAAAGAGTCGAAACCAGGATGGAAAGTCCATTGAGCGTGTTACCAGCCGATAGAATGGGAGAAGGAGGAGGGAAAAGTGTAATACTTACTCGATATGAACGAATATGCATTGATCCATTCATTGATATATCCAACAACGACACGATCCTCTTCAGGATAGGCGTAGACTACTGTTGTGCAATTAATCGGCGACATCGTACTGGTGGAAATGTCCCTAGTAATATCGGCCACGTTGTTCTCGATCATTATCATCCCTTGAATAACCGTGGGCGTTATATCTTTCGCTCCTACACCGACCGATTTAAAGTTCTTCGATCGTGTGTCCACTGTGTAGGCGCGATAAACGAATGAATTCAGAGATCTGGTGAAGGAGAGAGTTCGTGTTCGAAAATAGCGATGGGAACGATATTCAACGCTCTATTAACTTTGGAGAAGGTATTCACGTTTTTTTATTTTATATTAATTATTTATGAGCGCTACAACCATTTTACAGGGTTTTTAGTGACTCATTCATTATTTCTTGCTAGTATTTTGAGTAAACTAAAAAAGGGAAAACTTTGATTGCCTGTTACAAAGGTAATATTTTTTTAATTTCATTGATATTCTGTGCACATGTTTGGAATTAACTTCTGAAAATATATATATATATTATGTAGAGTGATCTACGTAATCTTTAAAAAGGTTTAGAGTAGTTTTCGAATTTTATGGAAGGCTTATCCTTCCTCAAAAAACAAGAAAGTCTTTCGGTCTCAGATTTAAACTAAATAAATTTTATTTCGTTCACTTTATGTAATTTAAATGCAAGTTGATGGAATATGGCATAGTTTCGTCCTCTTTGACACTAGAAAATACTTCAAAGGGCTAATTGAGCTTAACTCGACTATAGAACTTGCCGAAGAACACATCAACGTCGCAAAGTAAATTGTTCCCATCGCTACCGAGGTGTACGATCAGGTGAGTTGCGGTGAAATGAGATCGCAATGCGCGGACAGGTGCCAATATTTCACATTGACTATCCCCTGTTCGGTTATTTACAAAAAGCCAAAGTCGAGCTGATTATTTGATAGACGACAGAGATAAATTCGAGAAATTGACACTTTTATTTACAATTCGTTATCAGATGAAATTTACAGGAAATTCGTCGGAAAATTACGCGAGACGATAGTAGTATTCTTGTCAAGGCGACGGTGAATTATTTAGAGTTAGGTTATATACAGAGAATTGATAGCGAGAATGATAATCCACCACCAAATTGCAATCGTGTCGTTATTATACAGTTGCGATTAATGCGAGATACAGGGGTGCTGTGTGAAAGAAATAGAGGATATCCAAAGAGAAAATATTCACACAAGGGCTGATAATATATTTTTACTAACAATTGGACCATTTTCGAAACAAATTTTTAGAATTTAGAATGACCTGGAATTAATAATTACGGAGCGCCATTTTAGAGCCGATGTATCAATCGAAAATAATTTTACGCTTGCTATTATCACGTTTTTATTATTATTACAAATTGCAAATTTTATTATTATTATAACTAAAATAGTTAGAAATCAATTTAATTTCAGTTTGCTACTTCTGTTTTAGGGTGTAGGTGAAATCTAACTTTCATAAAGACGTTTGGCTTGCGTTTGTGTTGTTCCTCAAACACGAAGCGTCACCGAGCGAGCTATTAACAGGTACCAGGGGTAAAATGTGGGTAAGTCTGCGGATAACCCGCGACATGTCGTTCACCCCGTGTTTTTTTCACGGATCGATGGTTTTGCGAAGGAGATACCGATACTACAGTAGTTTTCGACAGGTTTTCAGACCTCGAACAGCCCGAGGACGGATATTTTTCAGCGAGACGGTGCGCGGCCCTGGTTGAATGCCAATGGGAATGGAAATTCGAAGTTCGCGTATTATACATCAGCACGTTGCACGGAGCTTTGTCACTCATGCCGCAGGACTACGTGCGGTACGTGGCGAAATCGGTATGCATTGTGCCTCTCCAACACCGAACTTCCACGAAAATGTCCTTGCCACTTTTGGAGAACGCAAAATTTCACGCGATCCATTGTCGCGAGAGTAGCTAACTAACAATTACGCCATTCTGGGAATCTAGATTTACTTTATTTCGAAAGAAACTAATGACTTCATCATCGAGGCCCTACGATAATGTCTCTGTCAATCTCGGACGAAGCATAATGCAGGTAAAAATCGCGATGAAGTAGATCTATTTTATTGAAAAAAAAAAGAATAATTATTGCAATCGTAGTTTCTCTAAGGCTAAATTTGATTTTAGTTTCTCTAACAATAATTAGATACATTGCATTAGGTTCATTTTATTTCAAAACAGAATGATAATTGCAATTCTAGTTTCTTAATTAGTAATTATGATTTGAACTCGTCTAGTATTAATATTATCATTTTGGCTCCACCTAATAATAATTTCATGGTTTTAATTCCTCTATTAACAACGATACACTTTTAGCTTCAATAGTAGTAACAGTTTTATAATTTTAACTCCACTAATAACAATTTATAATTTTATAATTCTAGCGGTCCAATAACATATACATATACTTATTGTTAGTATTAAAACGTAAACTCACGACTCCAAAACGAAGATAAGAATGAATGTTCCTCTTTCTTGAATTAAAAGGACCGAGGCACTCGATCGTGGTTCTTTACGAGAACGTTTCGATGGCACTGATTTACATGAACGGAACCGCTTCGTTGCGCAATTCTGCTGACGCGATGGAATTCTCATGGGAATCAGCACATTAGCTGACGCGAGATTTTGAACTGGCATCGACACCGCGACGAAATATAACATGGGTCGCGTGGAACTTTTCATTCAGGCTTAATTCCAAACATTTCTCAGTCTCCAATTCCCTTCTCAATCTCGGTGAAACGTGTCTCTTGGTTCTCACATTTTTTAAGAAGTAAACGAAGACTATATTTAATTATAAAAATAATAAGTAAATAAATATCTCAACAACTTCTATCATGAAATTTTCCTCTCGCTTTGTTCATTCTCGAAACTTTAGTAAAAAGAACATTAGAACACTGACTCTGTAATCGAATATTTTCTCTTAAAATTTTCATACGAACCGGCTGTTAAGGCAAGGTTCGCTGAACACAATTTCGGCCATGGGATCGCGTTATTTTCACCGATCCCCTATTTTCCTCTAAATTTCACCAAGATCCAAGCTTGCGGAGCAAAACACTGTTTCCCTGAAGCGGGACGATCAACTTTTAATTAAGTGCGGCCCGGCCGTGGACCGATTTCCCTGCCTCTTTTTCAGCGGCGTACGTTAAACGGATCGGTGCTCGATCTTCGCTGCGAAAATTCAACGAAACGACGGTGAACTCTCGGCAAACATTTAAAACGCGAACGCTATCAGCGCGTCTAGCGAATTTGCACAGCCGACCAGATAGTGTCATTCGAAGCGTGTTCACAAATATTTAGTTATGTAACCAACTACGAGCGATAATAAGCATCGGTTCTGCGGTTTTCGGATAATTATTCGACACAGTCATATTTTCCTCGACGAAATCCTACATAAATTGGTATTTAAATTGGAGTTTTAGTATCGTCAGAAAAAATAGAGAATTATCAACCCTTTTTTTTTGGTTCGAAGAAGAGTATTTTTCAAAGGACAAACTGTAATGGTTGAACAGCGAATGAAATAACACTGTCTCGATAAAGAAATTGGAAATTTTACGAGTTATTAATTAGAACACGAATTGATTTGTCGGTTTCGAATAGTGACGAACTATTCCCATCTTCAACAGAAATGAACTATTTCCATTTACGAGTTCCAGAGTTCTGTAAGGGAGTTCGGTAATGTTTTACTCTATTAAAACAAAGCATTTATTCATGCTATTTCGAGAATTTAAATTCGGTAAGCTGCGGGAGGGACCCTGTGACATTCAGGTCGGTCGCCGATTTGGCTGAGACTTTGCACATAGTTCGCACTGTCCACGGAATGGTATCCTAAACACGTAGGGTATCGAACAGGGCTTGGAACGGTTCGAAAACTTTTTTAATAGCTTCCATTTAAACAGTTCGAATGGAACTTTCTTGGAAATAATTTCCACGTTATTAAATTCTGACAGGAACAGAGAAATGAAAAATCTTGAGAGTAAACAGTTTCGATTGAATATAAATTATGACAAACAAAAATTGAAAAGTTCCGAGCATAGCATTGCATTTTCGTGAAGATTATTATTTAATAGTTCGAGACTTCAAAACAAACTTAAGCGTAGAATAGAATGTGCGGAAATATGCTATCTTGTAGAAAACAGTTTCATCTGCGATTGACTTAGTTTTAAGTATAGCCTTGATAGTTGCATAATCGTTTGTTCAATTAGAACAGTGTTCCTGTATTGTGTGATAGAAATGATACTGCACTATGGAAAAAGAGACGAGCCAAGTATAAATACGTATAATTAATATTCGTATTTCAGCCGTACAGCTGAACAATTTTCAAGAATGAAACGCAATGGGAGGGAAATGGGGATACGAGAAATTGATAGAAGTAAACGTGTAACTTCCGATCCATTGGAGTTACAACAGTCGATTAATTCTCGGCTTGCTGAAGAACTCTGTTCACGCTTTCCAATGAGTTCGCTCGACCATGAAAGTTTAATCAATTGGGAGATTCGTTCCAGGTCTCTATTTGACACTATTAAACAGTTTGCTAAATACGGAAACAATCGTGACACAGGCAAGAATATTCACCACGTTTCCGTTCCCGGGTCAGTCGAGACGTTTCTTCTCGTCGACTACAATACTATCTGTCAGAGCAATTGGAAAAATAAATGCTTCAAACAATGCCCGCATGCGATTTCCTATCGAACGTGCATTTCTCTACACACGCGATTAATCGACGGATCGCGATATATTTTTGTCAACTCGATATTTAGCGAAATCGCAGGATTTAACCGCGACATACATACATACACATATAAAAAATGAATATGACGTATCGGGACGACTCGCAATTGCGGTGATTCAGATTCGTTTGTTTGTTGTCGAGCTATTTATGACCAAATATTTTTATCGCTCGCGTGGATATTCAGTGAAATCCAACGCGATAAAATATTTTATTGAAATATTAAGTTCGCTAAATATTCGTCAAATGGTGTGTCAAGTCTAACTTTTGTATACTTGTGTCAGAACTATTTTATATTTTCTTTCGTTATCTATGCCATAGAATGGCATATGGAAATGTGAAGCTATTTTGACGCTAACTGAAAAGGATTGTCCTTTAATCAATTCTTGTTCGTTAACTCACGTTAATAGCATTTGGCACGTAGGCTTATCGACGACAGAACCATCTGTATTGGTATGATGTTGCACCGATGATTGTTCCGTCACAGATTGGTCCATCGGTCAGCGATTCACTATCCATACATTGGAACACTATAGACGCAATCTGACTCTGATTAGATCCATAGGACTCGCTTAGGAAATCAAGATTCCTGACCACACGATTATAGAGTGGAGAGGTAAGTATATACGATGCTGTCATTTAGTTAAATAGATCAAGAACTGAGAAAATACTATACTTTAATAGGTATGAAAAGGTTGTATCACCTTCTGATAACATAACATTGTCATATCATTCCCTTTCTATTCGCTAATTTTATGTTAAGCATGGAGAGTCACAATGGCTCTCGGTTCTTTGCACACCTCTAAATTGAATTGACGAATTTTAATTAACTAATTTTACTTCTCCATTGTATTTAATGTTCTTTGAACAGACATAACTTAATAGCGATCAAACAAGACTTATGAACCCAAACGATAACATAATCCTGAGAAAATGGGTCACATTTCCGAAATTACATGAATTTAAGGGGTAGTTTGTCATGAAGGAAGCGACGTTGTTCGACGGCCATTTTATTAGCCAATAATTGTACCAGCGGCACGTTCCGCAGCATGTTTCATTAGCAGATTTACGCATGAATTTATGGCGCTTGTTCCACTGTTTTCCTCCCTTGCTTCCTTCTTTTTCGAGATTAACCAAGAGCCCCATATCGCGTTAACGCGATTGTTAATTAACACAGGCTATCGAACGACAGAACCGTAAAATTAATACTCATAGCACGGCGGATAAATCTTTGATTAACGCAACTTTTATGACCCATCGGAAACGTAGCTGATTTAACGAAGCTGATTTAACGAAGCTGATTCAGAAGGAACAATTAGCGTTTTCACAATTTTTCTCATTGACCCGTTTCCAAACGAGAGCAGCTCGAAACACGTCGTTCGAGGAATCGACTGACTGTAAAATACGCGCGCAAAAACAATTCGCTGGCGTCGAGAATTTCATTAATCTTTCTTTAATTTCCATGGGCGTTACATTTGCGCGTGAGACATAATCAAAATGTCTATAAACAGGGTTTCAATTAGCGTATTTTGCATATTTTCGTAACGCGCATGGGAAACTATTACCGATGCAAATGCGAAAACCGCGGCTACGTTGTATGCAATAAACAGAATATTAAAACCCTCTCGTTTCGACATTAAAATGTTGCATATTTTAGCTACAATTTACGCCTCGGGGTAATCGTCTATGTTAATAACGAAGGAATAATGAGCGCGGGCCATTTTTAACTTCATTTGACAGTTGTGTAATTTATAGAACATTACTTCCTTAAAAAACGTTGGAATAACACCCTGAAACTTCGAAATGCAATTAAAATTAATATCTCCGGTTCAAAATTAGTATTTACTCGACACAGTAATTGTGAGGAATTTTTCTATATTTTTATATCTATTGATTTGACTAATTATAAATTAATTTCTGACGATAGTTAAATTAATTATTAACAATACTTGTTGAAGGAATTGCGAGGAATATGATTTCTTGTGTGAATCTTCTTATTGAGACCAGCTCCATAGATACAGACCTTTAGACGAAAGTTCTAGTTTCGGTTTCTAAATTAAGAGTTACAAGTTGAATGAACAATTTCGTGCTGGTGTTTTCCGTTTAGGGGATGACTCGTAGTTATAGCACGTTCCTTCGGCAGCTTCGCAAAGTTCATCGACAGGCTTGACCCTTATATTGCAACAATATGCAAGTTGCGCCTCGAGGCTCGCCAACTTCTCGACGCTTCGGAACTGAGTTATCGACGTTGCCAGTTCGGTTAACAACTTTTTCGTTCGACATCTTTAGCGAACACGAGTACAGCTATCTCGTGTCATTGTAAAAAACATTTCACTAGCGATTTACATGACTACAAAAATTGAGCTCTTTCAACTCCATTACAGCACTGTATAAATTAATATTATTATTATTAAGTGTTCGTATTAACATCCATATTTATACCAACAGATATAAATACACCTATGCATATTTGTTGTATATTCTGTTCCAAGTGCAATCTGTGATTTCTTCGACGACTACGATGATAGTTGACGAGACAGAGAGTAAATGCGTGGAAATTTGGCAAACGAACGTCTCTCTAATCAGAATTAGATTACACCTGCAGCATATTAGTATTCTCTCATTACTAACGTCAAACTTGTTATCTACAGTTCAGTCTCTAGCGCAACGCCGATGCGAGTCTTAATTGCCTATGGCTTCATTACAGTTGGGAACAATTAACAGGAACTATTAACGGAGTCCAAAGATAACCAAATAGATATTTTATTCGACGATTATCAGACAAGTAATTCAACTATGCATCGATTGCGTTGATATTACACTAAAATCCATGTCAATCTAAAATTTTTGTTTTTAAAAAGTTGTTGTAGAAGTAATTAATTTTAATTTAGTGACATAATTTTCTACATTAAACTGCATAAATAATTCTAATTTATGTATTGATATTATTTGAATTGTAGACTCAGTTCCATCCAAGCGGTCAGAGAATCTAACATTAATTTCAAAGATTTCAGAGTAATTTAGATTCGTTTTACAACGATGTTCCAACAAATCACAGAAACTTTTTGACAAGTGTTCCAGATTTTATGTACATCTCCCTTTCAAAGATTTTTCTCGAATTTCGTTTCGTTTCATCGAATTGCCAGTGCCAGTTCCCAATTTTCGTAAATGAGATTAAAGGGACATAAACTGCATTTAACGTTGATTACGCGTGAATTTCCATTTTCGCAGTAATTAACGAGTGACCAGTGAAATCGACGAGTGTTCGCGATGTAACCGCATACTGCAAATCTGACAAACCTAATAAATAGAACACGAAAGTATAACACAGGTGCTTGTTGGTATTCTTCGTGGAAATTCGACTGTATTTCCAGACGACGATGTCGTAAAGTTCATGGACGATCACGAGTTCTGGTGCGAGGGATGCAGGAATTGAGGTCTGAAGGGTTTGAAAGTTTGCGCAACTGCATCGGCCAACTTGGTAGACATTGACACTGCGACAGCTGTTCGATAATTGCTTCTTCATCGATCTAGTTTGATTTCCACCCAGTCAACCACGCCGTAATGCGTACTTCCGTGTCTCGTGGAATTCAATCAATTTTGATTAGGATGATCCTTTAACACTCGGCATCTTTATGTAGCTCATAAAGACCTACAATTTTTGGTATTTTGATTGAATAAAATTGGCAAATACATGGAAAATTTAATTGTGAATATTTATTCATAATTTTCATGGTTGAATTCTGTGACTGAAGAAATTAAATAAATTATAGGAATATACACACATTGTTAGACAGGATTTCCAAAATCACCAACAAATTAATCTCCTACCCTCCCCAACAAGTTACTCCACTACCAATAACAATAGCATCTAAGATGGGAAGAACGTTCGCAATCAATGATCCTCGCTGCAATTTTTAATCATTGGCCGAATCGAGTCGAGGGGAACGACGCCGACGACGGCGAATTCTTCCCTCGCAACGATCGTCAAAATTTAATTTCGCGACGGTCCCATTGACGTAGGTCCTCGTTCGGCTCTGTCGAAGGCTGCCAGAAAAGAGGGATCGATTATTAAATCCGCTTATCTAATCGCCTGGGAGAGATTACGCGAGAGACGGGGCGTTTTCGTCGAAAACTTGGCCAATATTTTCTTCCTCCAGAAATGGAACGGTAGGAACCCCTGATCCAAGTTCGGGTACGATGTTCGATGGAAAAGATAGGATCGACTTTCCGAGGGCTACAGAATCGTCGACCATTATCTTTAATTAAAAGGTTGCTGCGATAAAATCCGCGGTAATGTAACGACGCGATTGTATTAGTTTCTTGAAAAGGAAACTCCTTATTAATCAATTATCGTGAGTTCCAATTAGAGACTTCTTCTATTTATTGTTAACGATTGATTAGTCATAGTCAAGTGTTTGGTAAATTTTGAAAGTAAGGATAGGGGTAATAATTTGCTTCGAAAAATATATTTAATATATATATATATAGTTTAATGTTTCAACTCTATGATGCAGTCAGGCTAGGTTATTCATTTCTCAAGCAAAATAAATTCAGCAATAAATAAATCAATAGTGAAAAGCATAATTACATTATTTCTCGATCACTTTTTATGTTTTTCCTAAATTTGAAGTTTTAGTCTCAATCTCCCTCAATCATACCCTACATCAGAAATCACGGTTGTCCCATTGTAACCCAAATTACAGTTTCCCAGTCAACGTTAACTAGAATAAAAGAGTAATAACTACCTATAACTCCACGCTAACGGTCGCGACAAATACCCCGACCGCATGCGCTGCAATTAGAGGCGCCCACCAGACCACCCCACAGTTTCCATCGCGGAAGGCCTCCTTTGCCAGTGAACCCATCCTCTCCCTTGCCCTCGTGCATTAAAGCAAAATCCTCAAAATCGGCCATGGGAATGGTTCATTCGACCGCACGCTGTAACGACCGTTTCCTCTCGCGACTAAGCGTCCTGTTACCAGCCGCGCAGATAATTCAGGCTTCTAATTAAAACCGGCCACCATCCACCCCCGCCTCCTTAATTTCTGGCTAGGCACGTAATAGTTTGGGAGCAACGTTGGGTCTAGGCTGGCCGCGGAATCGCGTACCGTCCAAGACGCACACCGATCGCGATAGAACCGCGTTTTCAACGATCCTGTTCATTATCCGCGTTTTGAATTGCGTCCACGACAAAAGAATTCCTCGACTTTATGGGACGGCTTTGTCCAGCGCATCGCAGGCGCCGGGCGTCGACGTCGTCTGACGTCGAATGCAATATCCCTCGGACGTTATATCCAATTCTGCGAGACCCCATAGGAGAGCTCTGTCCTTCTTTCTTTGCGGCCTCCATCTTCATTATGTTGACCGTCAGGCTTGACTCTTGGTGGTTGAATCTTGAACACTGTTATCTAAGTAGCACGTCTTTCTTGTAGGATTATCGAGCTCGACAGTGACAATATAGTGTCATGTATGAAGCTAGGTAGTAGATCATTTTCTGTCACTGTCGTTTATGGGTTCAGTATTGATACACTTCTGGTTTTCAATGAATTCTGGTTTTCTTGGAAAGTATCTCTCCACGCACTCTGGCAGTATCAGTTTTTCCGACGTTAGATAGTTCTAGGTTTTTCAAGCACACCGCGAATGCGCTCGTTTTATTCGGGCGTTCGCTTGATTTTCGGTTCACTTTTACGCTAGTTTGCGCCAGCCTTTTTTACGGAATCCTCTTTTCCAGTGTTCTTGTTGTTCCTTTTCGTTTTATCTCTCTTTTAATTAGTTTGCTTTCTTCGTTACCGCACCGTTTTCATTCCCAACGTTTCTTTCTTTCTTCGAGTGCATTACTCTTTTCGTGCGTTACCCCCCTCTCCCCAATTTTCTTTTTATCGCCGGCTTCTACCCGTCTCAAAGTTGATTTTCAACCAACATTTCAAAGTAGTAGCTTTTAGTTCGGTCTTCGTTTTCCTTCCACGAGCGACCTATTTACCCGTTTCTTTATGCAAATATCCGTTTGTATTGTTCTTTTGAACCGAGTTCTCGGGTTCGTATCGTCTTTCGAGTTTCTCCAGCCATTGTTTTCGTTTCGAACATTCTTTCCCTTTTTTCTTCTTCCTATCTACTTGATAAATCACCTTTCTTTTAATTATTCCCTCTGTGTCCCCGTTTCTGTTCGTTGTTCTTTTATGGCCAATTCTTCGAGAATATTCTGACTTTGTTTACGCGTACCTTCTATCGCATTTTCTTAATCTTTTCTTCAACTAGAGCAAACTGTGTGAAACATACAAACGTTTGATGCATATCTACGAAACCTACTATCATTAACAATTGATTAAAATGAATGTATTTTGAGAATTCCTAGCAATAACAACTCGAGTTCACTGATTGATTACTAGTATTTATTTTCAAACGAACTCCTTAATCCATACGTCACGTAAGTATGGTAAGTTGCACAAGACAAATTATTTTTTAAACTGACCTGTTTTCGTTTCAATTCTTCTCCTAGACCCTTCGTTCCCTTCTGATATTAATCCTGACCTACAGAAGAGAGAAATGCGAGTGATATCAAGCGTAGCATCGTTTCTCGATCATTTTATCGCGCTGACACGTGATCGGCGTTCCCTACGGGAAGGACGATAAAAAAAAAAAGCATCGCGGCGCGTACGTGTTCCTAGCCGAAGGTACATCGGTAATTCCCTCTTGCAGAACGTTCTCTTTCATATTTTAACAAGGTCGAACGTAGAATTTTAGGAACTCCCGACGTGGGAGGCATTAAATGGTAGCGCTTGGAGGAAATTGGATTTTGAGAAGGTTTGATTCGATTAAAAGCGAGCAGGAGAGACACGACTCGTGAAAAGTAATTTTGCTCGACAAACTAATAACACCCTGGTTTTTACCTTTTTTCCCCAGCAGGATGTATAACACTTTTTCATGAAGTTCCCTTTCCAATGTCCAATATGGAAATTTTGAACGTAACTTTTGACGTTAATTTTCTCGGGTTTTCCCTCGAGAACGGAGGGTAGAATTTAAATCTGAAGTCACAAACGAACCCAAAAGTCAAACTCAGGAAATGTATGTCTACAATTTTCAACATAATCTCTCAATTAATTAAGAAGGCTCATGTAAAAAATCCAAAATAAGATTCCAGTCGATTCAAACGCTTTTTCCAAACTCGCTCAATTTGTATCTCGAAATACGATCACTTTCGCGAACTTAAATTCTATGGAGTGCCATAATTAATCAGCACGTTAATCAGTTTCTCGACAAACGTTTGTCTGTAGTCATCGGCCTAACAACGTAATCCGAACGACATTTTGGCGAGGTACTCGCTACAGAGTGAGAATCTATCGTAACGTAACAAACACGACCCACAGATAATTACATTACGTTCAAGTAACTAACGTTACAACAGATTCGTGAATAGCTTGGCCTAGTCGATGCACAAACAGACGGCCAGTATTTCGACGATGAAACGTAATACCGTTTGCCTGTGATTGTTCTAATTACTAAGCAGAGCACTAAAATTCTGTCGCTTTGATGCGCCGCTTTTGTCAGGAGAGCTTTGAGCGTACCGTTTAGAGACATCGGAGGATGCATTTTCGAGTTAATTAGACGCACTGAGTGCAAATTATACGTCCAACACTGTATCAGCTGCTTGATAGGCATTGTTGATAGATATTGAGGATAACTGTAATCAATTCGTAATCAGATCCGAAAGTTTGTCGCGGGAAACACCGCGAAAATTTTAGTTTGAGATTCGTGGACTATTATTTGGTTGTTAGGGAGGGGAATTTTTATTTGTTTGACCAATTCGTTGACTGAAGTTGATTAGTTTAATCGGTCAAGGTTGATTACATCGAGAACTAAGAACCCGTTATTTTAAAGAATGCATAAATCGATTTTAAATACGCCAAGCATCAGAAACATAAAATGGAATCATTTTTCGATCCAAAATAAAAGCGTATCCCTTTAAAGAGGTCCACAGCGTCCCAGGCAGAGGAAGCTGCCACTGGATCGTATCGCTAAAACGACGGCAGACGCTCGTAACGGAAATAGGCGACAAACAGGGAGACCGAGAAAGACGTCCGCGAGTTACTCGATTTACTCGAAGATAATCAACATAGACGCTGCCTGTGGAAGCTTCGAGGCGCGTCGTATCAGAGATCCACGTAATTATGTAGGTGCACACACCTAGGCTTCTCGAGTCCTTCGAGCCTTCTCCTTGGACGAAAGCTCTCCAAGTTTCCTAGAGGTAGCTTTCGAAGCGCTATTCCCGGTTTCGGTTGCGTGACTTTAACGAGTTAGTCGCCCAGCCGTGTATAATGCAACGCACGAAACTACAGGCTCACTTTTGTCATCGTGATTAAGGGATGAGGGTTATCTGGGAAATCGAAGAAGAACACTGCTTCACCAATTTTTCTTCAGCTCGATTGATATATTACATAATCATTATTTTTCTATTCGAAAGATGTATGCTTGAAGATAAAGCACAAAAATAATTCAACAATATCGAAAATTCGTTGACATACAAAGAATCCAATGAAACATTATGTCACCTTGACAGGAGAAACACGAACTTGGCGAGAGGAAATATTTTCTTCTCATCGTTTGGCTTGTTTGTGTTTCTAGCACTAGGTGAGTATAGTGCAGTTTGTGTTTGCGTGCTTAGTTTCTGGAAACATACCTTAGTTCTCAGTGCGTAGCATTGTTTGCTAAATGTCGAGGAATTAATGAGATTGTAATTGCAGTGAGATTAATGGTATGTGCGTTCGATATTCTGAACTGATGTCGCAAAAGAAGAACAATATTTTAAAAGTCTTAAAAGAATTGCTTTCTTGGTCTCTTCTAATTGTAAGGAGTAAAATAATAAGAAAATTTTCCTCTGTTTTATTATATAATACCTTTCTTTTCAGTACACGTTTATTTATAGCCTTACAGGAAATCTTTTACACAACACTGTCATCATATTTCCATTTTCTTCTCGAGAAACAGACTCTACTATTAAGGAAATTATTCAGGATATTTACACTCAATTATCACTGTGTACACACCTTGACCAAAGTACACAGAGCGATATCAAATTTCTGATTTTTCATGCAATTTTCAGCTTGGAAATGTCTCTTGAAATTAAAAATGTAATTCAAGGATTTCAACGGTTGCGCGCAACTTCCGGGTTTCTTTTTCGGTCACTCGTTTGACCATTTACCTGCCAGTCTCACGGGGAGAACTTTTATTTTACCGCCAAAGTTAATTAACATGTAGTTACCAAGCGTAGCGGAGACATGAATATGCGAGACCTTGAGGACGCAATTACGTAATTTTGTAGCCGCAGGCATTACTCCTCCGCGTTCCTGCAAAACCTCCTTTTGTGGCACTGGAGTAAAAAGTAAGAAAATGTTCTCGTTAATTACCGAACGAGAATTATCAATTAAAAGTGCCCACAGGAATCGCACCATTTTTAGAAAAGTAAGTCTGACAGAGAAAGTATCGAAACACTCCATATATTCTAAAAGTTCGAATGTAACAATATTAAATAACAAGATTGATTAAAGATGTATACAGAAAATTAATTCTGTCACATGATATCGAAATAATTTCTCCGTTTAAGGTTTCACTCGAGAAATAAAATAATTTGAAATGTAGGTATTTAATATATTTCAATCTCTGAGAATAGATATGTATAAATCGAGTCTTTGGGAATAATTGCGGTCCAGTGTTTCACCCACGCGGGAAAGACTATAAATAATTTATCATAGACTGTAGTGTAGCATAATGGGTTTAAAAGATTCGCGACTGCGGCGTCAAAGTAAACGTAATAAACATAGTTTGCCAGGATAATATGCAAAACGCTCCAAGTACGAAGTTATTTAATACGATATTCCGAATACTCTTCTTCGCATTAACGTATTCAAACGAAATAGATCGAGTTGCGAAGAAGTGGCTAAACGCAATAAAAGAGACAGAACTCTCGGATAAAGGAATCGCTTCGTCCCGATTTTCTTTTTATCTTCGAGTCGGCGCGGCATCTGGAAATAAGTGGTCAAAGCAACGCGGAAGTCGCGACTGGAAGTGTTCGAGCGAAAAGAATTTCAATTAGAGCATCTGGACTCGTAAAAGAAATCTTTGAAATATAAGTCGAAGGTTTAAGTAATTCGGTAGTGATTTGGCGTTTTAAAACGTATTATTTATAAGCAATTTTCATTTTTGGATGATCACTATCGGGGTAATTTTTGAGAATTAAATATGAATAGCATATTATGATAAACTAGAGTTGCAATTGATTCAATGCAAAAACACAGAATTAATATCTACATCTTATAAATATAAATTTTGGATTTGATTTAAGGGTCAAAATACAAATAAATATTTCTACCCAACTCTTCTAACCTAGCGAATGTCTCGGTAACACAATACTCCAACGAAACTACATAGTAATAGAATTCCTCGAAATATCCTTCCGTCGATGGAATGAGATCAAGCCCAATTAACAGATTCATTCGACAAAAGTGGCAGCTGTTTAAATTATTAATAAAGTTCTGTCAATTCGAAGTCACCTCCCCGAAGCTGAATTTTTTGCGAGTTCTTTTCTTTGCCATTCTTAATCAACGCTCTCCCTCAATTTTCACTCGCCGCGACACGAGCCGAGGCAGGAGGCGTTTAAAGGAATCACCAGACGGGAAATTAGCTCGGAAATCGCTTTCGGAGTTGCGAACAACGAGGTTTCCCCCTCTCCACGGGTGACGCGCCGTTTGATTACTATGAAGTTACGCGGCCCGGAAACTTTTATCTGTCAACGACTCGCCCATTCGCGTATTTACGCGTTATCAGACCCTGAGGGATCGTCACTGTCCGCGCGTCGACGAGCGATTGTCGCTGAATTAATTACGCGAGCGACGTAGTCAATATTTGAAACGAAATACGACGAATCCCTGGGTAAATGAATATCATCCGCGACACGAAAGCGCTCCGAGCGTGTCGAGTTAATTTACAGAACAATTAATTAAAGGGGTGTTGGAGGTGAGTCGTGTAACATGCGTGGATCTGTGCCCTTATCGGTGACGGGACGGAATTCTTGAGTTGATAAGGAAGCTTTTGGAGTATTCGACAGGTGTCTTTATCTGGAGGAACATGCGTGTTTTAAAGATGATAAGTAACCTTTTAGAATATTTGATGAGTATTAATTGTATTAGAATGGACAAGAAAATGTAGACTATTTCAGAGTAAGCTTACGAGTTTTTGTTATTAATTCAGACTTCACTTTTGTACGAATACAACGATATTATTCTTAAGGTGCTCAAGATAAAAAAGAATTAGGTAATTCGTCAGGTAATTAAAAAGTTTCGTCCGTAGTCGGACCATTGTAAAATTTCCTTTAAATGATTAATGTTGTCGAGCCACGAACTCGATCTACCGTTTCTACTCGAATTTTCTGGCATTGGTTGCAGCGCCAGTAGTAACGTACTGTATCGGTCAGACCTGGCGGTGAACTCTATATCTGCTTCAAGTCTCCAACGTCCACCACTACTGTTAGTAACACCAGCACACCGATGACACGCTCCATGTTTCTGAAGTAGTAAACGCTACACCATCCCAGACAATACAGATCAGCGTCTGCCAAATACATACATAGTTCCCTAGCATCTGCGGAGTTTCAATGGTACCAGATTGCAAATCTCTGCGGGGAATAGAATATTCGTGGTCATGTGCAGGATATAAAAAAAAAATCACCAAGACCAACAATTCGAAGGGTATTTAGAAACTGATGCACTAATATTTTTCAATATTCTCGAGTTCTACTGCTTTCTACAAATTTTCCTGACTGATTCATGCACCTTTGTTGGAAATACATTTTACTTGAAAAGTTTGCACCTGATCCGAAAATAGATTTCCAAAGTAACTTCACAACTTCAACAAATTTAGCGTTACCTGTTCCGCGATCATAGACAAACTGAGAATAATTCAATCCAGCTTGAAAAGAAGTGGACATACCCCGAATGGATCCCCAACGAAATCAATTTTTTTCGTTCAAAAAAACAACGAAGCTCCGCGTGCGGTATATTCGCTTCGTTCGTTCAGTCTATTCTTTTTTTTTCATTTTCACAAAGAACCGTGGGGCTTTTGTGCTGTTACGACTCGTCCCGCGCACAACAATAAAACAATGGTAGGAAATTATTAGAACGTAGCGACGGTTCATCGTTTGCGATCGTTGACCGGATTTCGGAAACCGTATCACGCGCCCAGGCAACGACGTCGACTGAATTTGGACTCGTATTTCCCGTGGCCGCAACGCGACGAGCGTCTCGATTCACAAACACGACGATATCGATTTCCTATTAGCGTCAGGTGAACCGCCGACGTTACCAGCCACGACTTAGAAGACGCCATTAGTCGTGGACTGGAAGGGATCAACCGTAAGAATTATACAGTGTGATTCTTTAGCTAAATGCCACGGAGGGGCAGCGTGTCTGACCCACTACGAATCACGACTACTTTCAGGACTGATCTATCCTTCTCCCCATAGTAGACAAATACCTTAAAAGAAATTTGTCAATATTTTAATTTTTATAAGGTGTTCATGATACGTTTCTCTGTATTCATCTATAAAACTTACAAATGTTTATTTCAATTGTAACAATTAAATCTTTGAGCATGACTAAAATCCACGACTCAAAAAGCTGTGACAAATAATTCATATTGATACTAATATGCACCGTTACGTAAATCCTCGTAAAATCTCATATAGGCAGAAATGTAGGTAACAAAGGCTGCAAAAATAATTCTTTTACTATCACTATTATTCTTTAATTCTGATGAATTTACAAACACAAATCACGAAGAGTCTCTTTGAAAAAATCCTTTGTGTTTCCAATCCTTTTCAAGATGGCATCAGCAATGTAACTTTGGAAGGTACTTTCACGCTTCCAGCTCAGTTTACAGCCTCTGAAAAATACATATCCCTTGGGAGGAAGGGTGAGCCATTACGCAGAGGATGTAAATACACACTGTTCGACACAGCCTCCATGCCCCTCATTCATGGCACCCTATTCTCCTTAATCTGAGACTGATCTTTCTATCTCCCCGCAATATGCGCATATAAGTCACAAACAACGATGATATCGGCGTTGCATTAACCTTAATTACGTTCGAGCATTAATGTTCGGTATGCGGCAGCTGCTAACGACTCTGACCTCCTAATGCCACGCACGATTGTGTACGGTTGTCATGTGTCAGTGCAGATTTAGATTGAAGCAAAGCTGAAAAGCTATAGTAAACATGCATGTGCAAATCTAAGAAGTCTAAACGAAGCTCCAACACACAAAGAAACGTCTATAGTAGAGGGATACCACTCGAATTGCATTGAAACAATAGGGATACTCGATTCGAGTTCCAATTCTCAACGGACATGCATAATGTTTCATAGCTGACTGATGTTATCGTGATACGGATTAAACGTTACTATGTTACACAGTGCAATTCACTTTAATTGAATATTAATTCAACAACAATATTGCGTTACACGATGCAATAATATTTGATGTTACGCGTTACGATGCTAGGCATTGACGCTGATGGTAAACACTGTCGGAACATTCTGGAGGGAAAGGAAATTCTGTACGTTGCAGACAATTATTATCCAAGTACAGTGCTAGGCAGGAAAGTAGGAAATAAGCAAAGAATTCTATATATTCATTTAAAAAAGTATTTCTATGTGTAAAAGTTGTTAAAGGCAACCGTTCACACCTGAATTATTAAAAAACCTGTTTGACGCGCGAGAAAATTCTCGTTCTGCAATTACCTGCGTGTTCTTCGGATTGAAACATAATGAAACATTGTTAGAGAGAAGTTTCACGAGCAGGCCACGCAAATGGGTGGTAATTGAGAAATTTATATCAGTTGAAATAAAGCATCGCAACAGAGTGAAGCAATTTTAACGCGAAATAAAACTCGCGAGTTGTGTGAATTGCTGTGAAAGTGATGAATTGAAATGATAGAAAATAAAGGACGCTTTATCCGTTGCTGAAAAGTGTTATTCGCACAAGTATGAATTTTTAGTCTTGCCGAGTACTTTTGCTACCAAAGACGATTTTGTTGGTGCAGTTCATCTTATTCTACTAGATTGTAGTCTGTGCAACGCGGAAAAACGAATCAAATCATAGAACGAGACGTGTATCGGAGTTGGATTGACTCGGCACGGAGGGAAAAAGCGAGAAAACTCTCGGAAAGCAACTCGAGTGGCACCCTGTGGGGATCAGTTCACCGCCAACAAGTTAAAGAAGAGGAAGTAACGACGTTCAGGTATAGTACTCACCGTCGTTGTTCGTACGGGCACGTGGCGGCGATGAGCTGGCCGTTGGGAAATTTCGGGAAACGTTATCCCTTGGTTGCGGTTGAGGCCCTTCGAGGTTTGGACTTGGACTGAATTCCGCCCTGAAATCCGCCCTGTCGAAGCCCTCCTCGAACTCGTGCATCAGGTTCATTTCGTCTGGCTCTACGTCGCTTGCAAATTGTTCTCTCAACACTGCCCGCGGTACTGAAACAAACGAACGATTCATCATTAACTACATTTGAAAGTTTAGCCAAAAGGGTGTTAAATGTACCCCTAAACCAAACTCGATCAGCGATCGCGGATTCTATAAAATTTCCACAATTCGGTGGGTTTTTGTCGAAAAATTCAAACCTCGAAGAGCATTGAATTTTCACCACGTGTTGGACGGCATGTTTGCGCTGCCTGTCAACGAAATTGGCGTTTCAAACTGCAGAAACACGCTGAGAAAAATGCACGGAGATAATACCGACACATTTTATACGGGAAACGAGATTTGCTTTCGTGACCCGGCATAAAGGAACAGCTCCACTAAAGTACACGGGACACGTGTCGCGCCCTTAAAAATAGCGCGTTCTTCAGGATGTTATGACCCTATCTTTCGTAAACAACGCTCAATGCTTTTAGGAAATTACAGCTTGAATCGGCTACTTTTTCACGGAATATTTAATTTCACTTTAAAAAATTCCATAAGACTGCAACTAGGCAATGATTTAAAACTCCACGAAGCTTATTTAAGGGATGAAAGAAAGACTTTTAACCAGCATGAGATGCATCAACGAAATTTCGTGCTACATGTAAGGGAACAAACTTTATCTCCGTCTAGAAGGCCATTTAAGCTTTTATTGTGCTATTATTTTATCATGCTGCACCCGAAGATAAAGTAACTCGTACGGCAATTCTCTCTAAGAGGCATTTATGGAAAGTACATTTTTTCGAGAGGAATCGTCAACCTGTATACGGTGGATAAAAAAGTTCTAATAAAATCTAAATTCAAGATCAGAAGCGAATTTCGATGGCGCAATCCTGCACAGAGAGAATTTGTAAAGGCAGTGCCACGACTTGCATTCAAATGTAAATTTGAATTTCTTCGCGCAAAAGGAATGGGAAAAGATACTCGAGCTTTTCTGGAAAAATTTAGAATCAGGGCATCATTTTATGTTTTATTAATGCCTAACATACATCATTTTTAAAATTAACATGCACTTTTAAGTTCTTAAAAGTGAAAGTGTCCGAATTAAGAAACCCATCTGACAAAGTGGGCATTTGGTTCACGAAGGTTGAAAAACATTCATGTTCTTAAACTGTTACGTGTTTTAGATATTCTCTGAGCTTTTAATAAATTTATGACGCAGCGTTATCGATGGAAAATTGCGAGGACAACGATCCGAGAGTTACGAGGCAACGAAACCGCCGGATTTCATGCTTCCAAGAGGGGTTGAGCGCACGACGGAAGTAGCAGCCTCGTATAGTTTACTTACTGCGATTAATAATTGCAATTTAACACCAATGTTGCGGTGCTAGATAGCACAATGGGTTACACGCAGGTTCTGGCTCGGATGCACAGCTACGAGACGCTCTAACCGAACCGGATACATTATAACCCAGCGTCCACGGATAATGGAACAGAGAAAATGTGAGGTCGGGAGTGGATACACCGACATTGCAAATACACATTCGATCGAACGTGTAACGTTTCCCGTGGACGTGATATTGAATAAAAATAATGTTTACTATACCTCTCGTGACAGTAACGCAATAGCTGGCGAACCCTGTGAGTTTAGTTTCCACTTTACTTTTTTGCGTCGTTCAAGGTGCTTCTCGAGTTTTGTAAAGTGGTTTGTAATACTAAAGAAACGTTTCTCGAGGAGTTTCGGGAATGTGTAAAACAAAATTCCGTCCTCGTTGAAACCGTTTCAAGTACAACGGAATATCTATTTTTGGAATTCAACATGTGACATATATTTTTCGTTGAAACCTCCCTTACGGTTACAATGTATTCCACTTCGTTACATAAAAAAATTGTTGACCGTTAACTCGTATGAAATATTAAATCCGAAAGCTGTGCTTGAAACAATTTTATACTATGGTTTTCATACCTGTAGAAGTACAAATTTGCAAAATTTTGTACGAAAAACGTTACACGTTTTCGTAATAAAATAACACAAAAATCTCAAAAGGAACATTGTGTAATGGTTTAATTCACTTGTATTACATTTTTGCTTTTATTTCTACAATGCAGGCTTTCTGTACTTCAAAGCCAGAAATGATAAAAGAATGATTACATATGAAAACTGCGAGCAACTCTGTTCTTCTCTTGTTTTCCATCAATCCTTACGACAATTTTATGCATTTTATGCAAATATTAAAATCTTGCGTAAACTCAAACACGAATATTATTATTTTAGATTAGGAAATAAATTGGAGTCTACTTCCAAACAATGATATAAACTATTTCCTTTCATTTATTTTAATAATATTCCAATAATATTATCAGTATTTAATATTAATAATGGAAACTATTTATTTTATACAAGTTTTCTTATTGCTTCTATTTATATAATTCAACACAAATATTATTATATCGAACATCGTAACGGGCTTAAAGTACTTTGAACCTGTACGTAAATCAACCAGATGTCTGAAGTTGTAATCCTCGTGGGCATGTCAAAATTGTGTACTGAGAATAATGTGGGAAGGGAAACACGACAAAGGAAATGAGATGCAACTAGCATAGTTCTGACAATGAGTTCCATTACCGATCACCCGTGCACGCATCAGTGACCATGTAATAGCTACAGGTTCAATGGAGGCTCCATTACAAAATTTACATGTATATAGAAATTCTCTTGCAAGTAGTTAAAGCAATACCTTGTCGACACAGACAAGTGTTTTTTCTTTTCAAAGTTTTAAACATATTGCACCCTCGCAAGAAAAGTGGAGGACCCCTCCACTTCGTTTAAATTAAAATAAATAGAATACATGTTGCTGTCGATCATAAAAGTATTATTATATTCTTTTTGAATCAAGTAAGCTTTGATTGCACTGGCCAAGCATAATGCGACGCACTCCTGAAGTATAAGTTAGTTGAATAAACCTACTTCTTTGATAATTAGCAACGTAGACAGGCTTGCAAAGTGCTTCGAACCGTGCGGATTACAGAAGAACCCACTTCGGGTTTTCCGGAGCTTTGAAAAGTAAATTGGGTCTCATTAGCCTCCGCGTTTCAGTTTTTCGAATAGTACTATTCCAATTAAGAGTTATACTCGAATTTGAAGTGCTCTTTACTCGCCTGTTTTCCTCAGATTTGTGAATTCAAAACAAACAAATTTCGGCGCAAATGTCACTGTTGCAATTAACAAATAAAGAAATATCGATACAAAAACTGATCATTCCTACCACACTAGCAGCCAGCAGTCATTGAATGACTGAAAGTATTGAATCTACTTTTTTCTTTCTAAATTTCTTCTTGAACTCAAAATAATCCTGCTATCATATAGTTTCTTCATAAAACAAAATTATAATACACTTGTTTAAACGGTATTAAATCTTGTGCTTGAATATAAATCTATATAATATACAAAAGGTAGTGCCATTTTATTCAAAAAATGAAGGAAAACTTCAATACCGAACAACTATTCGTAATTCGATATCAAATATCAAAAGTGTTGTCGTAACGAAATTTTCCTATGAACTAGCCAACGCAAGTTTTTTACAAGCCAGTAGGCCAGGTACGAAACGACAACAAACAAACGTGATTTGCTTACAATGGGAGCAGTTGCAGCCAGCTCGAAACTCAGTTATCACATATGTGCTCGCGCAAGTGATTTCATCGTGTCCCTATTGTTGTTATCGTAATTGTGCATTTTAATCCGCTGCGCAATGAAAGGGCTACGCCCGTCACGTAATTGAATGCGATATCGAGATTGTCCTGTAACGGCTAGCGAGAATATTGCGCGGCAAGTAGGATGGAAAAATATAGTAGCGATTGTTTTCGACGATACGAGCACCGATATTGACTGGGGAAAACAGCTTCGTGTGATTTTAGATTCGAGTTAATTTCCAAAACAAACACACCAATTTCTGATTAATCCGATAGACAAATTACACGTGGGACGTATTATCCTCGACTGCTGCAAATATTCTGCAGGAAATGAACTCCAACTGAAATAGAATATCAAAATCTGGAACAATAAATTGACCCACAGTCCTTGTATCTGTGAGAATGCAAAAAAGACAATAGATGTCTCATAGTGAAATAAGTAAACGCGAACGGTTGGGAATTTGTTTACAATGCATACGACCACTGTTATTACGCTACATGTAAAATTCAATTGCATCCATTCTGGTTCAGCGAAATGCAAATTATCTCAAGCAGCGCGACAATCGTTGAACCGACTAAGGCGGCGAGAATGACGAAGCTTATCAACGCGTATCGCATTTGCCGTTAGCTTAACGCGCAGGCTATCGTATTAACCTGATGCCCCGTTGTTCGCCTGGATTTCGGATACAGGGAACGGCCACCATGGGGCCAGGGTAATTATGAGAACGTAGAATTTATAGCCAGCACGTGTGGCTTTCGCCTCTTCGATCTGCGCGGCGCCAAACCTCTTGAAACCATGGTATTAACAGGTTTCGAGCTCGTCTGGGCTCGCAGCCTGCGACCAAGTGGCATTAAACGTCACCGATACACTGAACGTGAATGCATCCGGTAAAGATCGCAATCGTACGTACGCTGGTCCGCAGGTGTTAGAACCAACAGGTCTGCCGTAATGTTCCCACAAAGATCAGACACGGACGGAATTGTTATTCTGGTAAACGTTCTCCATACCGAGTGTAAGATAAGTTCGTCCCATTGCGTCTTGAATGAAAATTCTGATTTTGGAGAATATTAGAAATAAATAAATTAAGTTATATTCACGCTTGTTTCTTTGTTTGCCTCAAAGGCGATACAACCTTTTAGTTCGTGTTTATCAAGAACGTTCGTTTCTTTTTAATTTATCTTACATGTGAAATAAAATTAATTTCTGTTTTTGCCTTAAAGACTATACAATCCTTTAGTTTATATTCATCAAGACCGTCCTTCAGTTACCATTCAATCCTTCCGAAAAAAATAAAAAAACAGTTCCCAATTGCAATTGCCAATTAAAGCCACGTTAAAAAGTTCATTCGATCGGAACAATCGAGAAGGTCCAACATCGCAAGGCGATTCAACAACGACCGATCTCTGATACAGATCCCCATCGTTGTATCATTTCGCTGAATCGAGAGGTTGGCGATGCGTGGCGGTAAAGCAGCCTCCAATGGCTCGAAGAGAAGACGAGGCGGGTCCAGTCGAGGCAATTATTGTTCCCCGAAGTCCCATCAGCGAGAGATATCGTCGCAGACCCTGGCAGTTCGAAGGTGTTCTCTAAATTTTGCGGAACCCTTGGCTCCGACGTCGCCATCCGCGCGCTAATAAGATCCGTGTAATACGCGAAGGGTCAATTTCGTTCATGGAAGGTCAATTTTCGTTCGTGAAGGGTACCTGGAGGATCCAACGTTCCCTGGTCGGTCGTTCGACCGGCGATATTCCTAAAGCTTTCTCCAGGCTACTGTCCGTTAAGCTCGTTATCGATGTAACACTGATTAAAGGACCGCCCAGACGAAAGTCGTCTCTCACTCCTTCTTTTCTTTTTCTACAATCACTTTTTCCAAGTTCCTGTGCGTGATTCTGAGCCTGATCAATTGGAAAGTGTAATTATTTCTTTGCTTCGGTGTGCATTTAGAATGAACTACTAAAGGAAGGAACGAATGAAATACTAGAGATGTACAGATGTACTTGTTTAATTTGTTACTTTGTGTCCACAAAACTAGAGTTTCTTTGGGAAATATAAATCATCCCTCGAAATAAGCTTGAAAAATGAAAGAAACGTAAGTTCCATCTGCAGTTAATGTCCGATCGAGGACGTTCGCGTTCAAACTAATTTCGAGCCGGCGAATGAAATAATTTTGCTGGAAATAATACTCGGAAAGGGCGTTCCGTGGCGTCGAAGTGGAAAGAGAGCTGCAACGGGTTGCAACGCTCAAGCGTGTTCCATTGGCGATGCAGGCCAAGCGTCCTTTCGTCCGTTGCCGTGCATACGTTCCTAATTTCACGAAACGTCACCAGGCCACGCGGAGAACAATTTGGAATAGCCAAATCTGCATACCGACCGTTTCTCATCGTCATTGGAGATCACGAAGCATGTACAGCGTTTAGCAGAGACATCACGGGCATTCGCGATGCTTTCCCCAATTAATTTTCTCGGCGCAAATTAGGGGGAAGTTGAGCGAGCACTGCGCATCATACTTGCACGTGAAAATATGGTCTACAGATTTTCTACAAATTGGATTCATTTGCAACGCAAAACGCAGACATTAATGTACTAAATTTTGTTCAATTTGAAGTACATAGACCAAGAATATTTTTATAAATATTTAATATCTCATCGATCACGTGTTCGAACTATTTTCATTTCGAATACCGATGCTGCTATTTCTTCCATGAAAACAGTAATCTAAAATAAATATTATTCTACCTCAAGCCGATCTTGATGTAGAGTAATGATCGCGCAAAAGCTTCTCTTGGGTCGAACAAATGGCGGAAAATATTATTTCAAGAGACGAGAAGAGGTCCTTTGTTAAGCTCGAGGACCCTTTTGAAGCGACTTCTAACGCATTAGAAATCTCAGGATATCGCTGTCGTGGCTTCAAGAATAGAAAGGAAGAGTTTAAAAGAAAAAGGTAGAAACGGCGGTGGCACGGAAAAACGACGAGCCAGAGCACCGCGACCAAAAATTTCCACAAATCCCACGGGGACACATCCGACACGTCGGTCAGGACCTTCCGCCCGGGCGTTTCCGTCGGATTTTTTTCGACGGCCATTCGATCAGCCGCATTCATCGCGTAAAATCCAAAATCGCTTTACAGCGGCGTGCATCGACCGCGAAACAATGACCCGTTCCTGCTCACTCTGAAACCTTTGTGTCGGGGATGAGAATATTGGCAAAAATACGTGGTGTCCATAAAATTCTTATCTACTTCAACGAAATAACCTTTTATTTCATTTTCATGAGTCGTAGTTAATTAAACTTTTCATCTATATTTACATCCTATTTCATCAGAACCCACATCGAATATAAGTGCAAACAGTATACCATCCATAAAACAAAACGAAAAATACACATCAAGTCCTGTAATAACGGCCTTGCGTATTTTATACATTCATGGCGCGTATAAACACGAAAAATGTATGGTAAACGTTCCAGAATTTATGCTTTCGCGCAAAAATAAATATTAACATCATTATATTAATTTATTAAAAGTTTACTTCGACACGTTTTTTCGCGTGCATTTCCAAATTAGCATACGCCACGTATGCATGAAAGTAGTAGTATCACGATAGGGGTAACAATTCATTGGTACGTCACAACTAATTCTAAATTCATAATCTTTTTTATCAAATTAACCGAAAACCGAAGGAAAGCGATTTCCATGTTTGCGGTTTGTCTGGAAACGAATCTTGCACGATAACTTCTTGGATGTCTGGAGACAAAGAGGCAAAGGTTACTCAATAACCATCACGGAACTTGGCGGAGAAATAAATTAACGCTCGAGAGGGGGATTTACGTGGAAAAACAACAAGGTGGCAAGAGTTTCTGGGCGACGACGGCGAGGCAAAGTAAATAAAGCGGAGTGTTGCGCGATGGAATAAGGTAAACTTGTCGTCCTACGAAATTGATTAATGGCGGCTCGGGGCATATATAGAACCGAGCGAGAGGTTCGAACTTTAAAACCGACCGCGGCTATTAATTACAAGCCGCGCCGGAAAGTTCTTGTCGGTGGAGACCGATCGACGACGCCCGGGAAAGCGAATTCGCGTTAATACCGAAGACGAAATGAATGCAATTCTTCAGGGAAAACGAAGAACGAAAAATCGCGTTTCTATCGAAAGTAATTTAACCGAGTGGTCCTAGGTGACCCGATTCGATTTTAGCGTGAAACTATGAAAGTGAACAGCTCACGCTTTAAAATGCGCTGAAAGTGATTGATGGGGAAGAAAAATACATTTTATTTCTTATCTATTTCACCTCGCAACTGTACATGTTTCCAATAACAATCCGTTATTTGCTACCGACAAAACAGAAAATTGTTTCAAAATGTTTTCTCAGAATTGAAAGGGGAAGTTAATGTTGATGAAATATGATAAAATATCCTCCAGAAATATATTATAAAAGATTTAGAAATGTTTAATCCAAATTTTTGTATACGTGACGAATCGATTAATCGCGCAGAATACGAAAAAGGATAGTTCAAGAAGAGTGAAATACGATCAACAGGAAGCACTTAGAATCGTTACACGCGGCTACACATTCTGGTGATGAATAACTCAGAGAACTCATAACCGTGCATCACAGAGGGATATCATAAATCGGCTGATTTCCATCTCGGCTGCGTTTCTGATTTAGAACGCCGTGAGTTTTCAAAAGCACCCTGTGTTCGAAATGAACCCTTACAACCTGTAAAAAGTACTGGCATACCAAATTTCAGTGGGCAATATATGAGCCCCCTCAAATTTTCTAACTTTTTCCTCTAAGATTATTTCTTATCTACGACAGTTTGCGCATTACTGCTTTGTAGCGGTTTAGTTAATAATAATTCCCATTTATGACATATCGTTCTACTTTGAAGAATGAAATTTTTGCACGTGGTCCCAATTCGATAACGACCAGCTGTAGATATCATCACCAGGAGTACAACGAGGCTTCACAGAATCTAAAATTGAACGCCTCGATTCCTCGAATCGCATCGCGAAAAGTCGACGTCAGAAATGAAATTCTTTCTCGTAGCGCCGTCATCTCCTTTCATTTCCACCCTTAAAATTCAACGAACGCTCGAAAAACGTTCGTTTCATTCGAATGGCACGCCGGGGCAAGAATTTCTAATTATCCAAGAAATTTAAATAGCCAACAGTTAATAGACGTCGGGCGCAGAAAGTCGACAACAAAGTGAACCGAAGAAATTAG
The DNA here is from genome assembly GCF_026283585.1 of Hylaeus volcanicus. NCBI lineage: Eukaryota > Metazoa > Arthropoda > Insecta > Hymenoptera > Colletidae > Hylaeus > Hylaeus volcanicus. Next base: position 29,680,571 of record NC_071976.1, read on the forward strand.
GGCGCCGTTATCGCGGCGCGATATTAACCATAATTTTCGTTCGCATGACGGATACCGGCGCGTTCCAATTAATCCTCCGAAATTCTTCGTCGAATTTCGACGCCGGGCACCGGTCGCGGGAGAATCGTTTTCAACGATGCAATTAAGCTTCGAGTTGCAATCAATTCGAGCGGCCTCATTAGCGGGTGAGGAAACAATGCGATATTGTGTTGCGAGTCGAAGGGAAGCGTCGCGAAATTTTTCACTGAAAAATTTCGGCTGGTCCCAAACAGGAAGAAATCACGAGCCTTGGTTAATACGACTGTTGCGCTGCCTATGAAAGAGACTCCGTTTCTCGGGTGTATTCAGTTGGGAGCCATCTTTTGGGGTTGTCTGCCAAATGAATGGCATTTTTTAAGAAAATTTTGAATTGTGTCATATTAAATAGGATAGGTTTGGATTTAAGTAATTTATTTCGATGTTATTTGGTTTATATTAGTCTTTGAACAATTAACTATTCCAGGATTAAGGGAAGAGTTCAAGTTCCAGTTTATATATCTTAGAGAGAGAGTGGCTGAAATAAAACTGAAACGATTCTAAATTACACCGTGAATGGAAGTGTGGATCATGGAGATGTGCTTCTTATGTGACACCTACACCATACTCTAATTTGTTTTTATGAACCACTTCCGTAAACTACGCCAAGAAAGCATCCAATTTATACAAATTTCCACTCCCATTAATTCATACCGTTCAATCGCTAAGGAAGTGATCATGTCCCTTGAAGGGATATCCCAATTTCAAGCTGGACTTATGGTGTCTTCTCAGAAGGGACATCACTCGGACATCCGAGTGCAAGGGTTAAGATCTGGCTTGGCGCCAGACTTGTGCGTCGGAGCGGAATAGAAACTCTTCGCTCCCGCCTTAGCGTCGAGCCGTTCGAAGAACGGTGTCAAGTGGAACGCGCGAATAAAAAAGGAAAAAAGCGTTACGCTTGAAACGCGTCGCGGAAATCCGGCTAGACTGGCTGCTTGACTTTGTTTATTCGATCGAGAAAGCTTAAAGCAATTACTCGTCATAAGAATACTACTAAGCTAGCAGCGTTTTAATCACAGTACAGATTTTCTACGAATTGTGTCAATAAATTTGTACAATTTTGTTTAACAGACCGTATACGTAAACAGCATTATTAACCGTCATAATTGAGGTGAATTAATCAAGCTCTCAGCTTTAAAATATTCAACGGTAATTATCCACCTCATTAAGTATGAAAATTAGTTCCTAACGCAGACTGGCTACCGGGTGTTTCACGGGGAATATCATTCATTTCAAAGGAAAAGCTTCAAAGTAAACTTGGAGCTCTTATCCCTAGCCTCATATTACATTGTCTACTTGCGCCCAACACTTACATACGTAAACATAATATTTATGGTTCTTAACCGAGCAAACATCTATTTGACTATTTTATTAAAATTAGTAAACGTATATCAAATTATTCATTACTTGACACGATTGCTACTGTTAGTCACCTGATACAAAAATGTTTATGAAAAGATTGAAATTGATACATCGAATTATTTTTTTTTTTTTAAATAATGTCTTATTGTGGTCAATATCTAGCACTTCGAATTGAACACATGAAACTTGCCAATAAACACATGTTACTGTAATTATTAAATAATACAGTGCTCTCATTAAAATAAAATAAATGATACTAAATAAAAATCTCATAATTCAAGTGTTAAAACAGTAGAGAAGCCTAGTATAAAGTAAATGTAAGTAATTTACCCTGAGAATCATTTTTCGCGTTCAGTCTCTGTAAAAGCTTTTACCAAATCGCATTCAGCAAAGTAATCGCCCTCACCTCGTTGCATGAAGTTGAAAGAAATATCTGGGTAGCCAGAACGCACACGAAACAATGGAAAAACAGAAATGTAATTTAGTAAGGCAGGTTTCAGTCGAACGAATACAACCGCCTGGCTCTGGCTACACATCGACTGTAACTACTTAAACCGTACACGAACGATAAGTCTGCAGCCAGGACGATGTAAATTCGCATTGTTTGAATTTGCACGCGAGAAATGCATTAGAACAGATTGTACTCGTATCGTTCCTTATTCGGTTGGCCACTTTATTCGACTAATTTACATGTTTAATTCGCTTTTCCCTCCGACTATCTGCATATTCATTTTAAACGCAACGACGATAATAATGGCTAAGATTTTCGTGCAGATTCTGTTTCTATGTAATATTATAATTGCATACCGCATGCAAGAGAGAACAATTTCCATAGTTTGTCTAATTGATATCGAACGATCCACATTCGTTCCATTTGGTACAGATTTGTTTACGTTTACGTTTTAATTACTCGGTGACGACGATAATAATAAATCAATTTTTCGTACGAATTCATTTTCTATGTATTTATAATAACTGCATAACGCGTACAGTAATTTTCCTATTCGTTTGTCAGATTAATTTTACTCCGTCCACGTTCGTTGCAATTGTCGCAAATTTATTAATGCTTTGATTATTACGCGAGTATACGGTTCATTGTCATTTACATGTGGGAAACCCAAAGAGAAGTTCGACCAAATAATTACACTTAACTAAATAGGGTGCACGTTCTCGTTGTAGAGGTCTATGCAGTAACAAGAGAAGAATACGATGAAATAAAATTACGCTCCCGTTTTATTCGACCAATTTGCATCCGTAATACGAGTGGTCCCTTTTACTAATTGTCTTTTAAATTGCGTGCTTAAATATTTTAGGGAATTTCAATTTAAAAGACGAACAAGAGAAAGAGATGGAGGAGGAGGAGGAGGAGGTGAATAAGAAATTGTTGAAAATCAACTCTGCGTGGCCAGAATTGAACAGAGAATTTTACCAACGCTGAACGAGCCCATACGAGGTTCAATTCTTCTCTTTGTCAAAGGTTTCCACGCAATACCGTACCGGTGCACGAGTTTCTGCTTAAACAACCGTAAAATGTATCTCTTCGACGACACAGCTTTCACGACGAGACTGACCCGTTGGCGTAAATAGACAAGGGTTACCTCCACCGACGTAACTTTCGAATAGCCCCTCTTTTCGACCACGCAATAACTGCGTGCAATATTGTTGTTTGCACACTCCTTCGAGTTTACCTTGTCGGGTAGTCGGTTACGTGGACATCGCCTCTTTTGTGCCCGGTGACTTGGCAAGTGACTCGGCGATGCCGAACCAAAAGGGACGAACGGTGCACGTCAAATGTAATAACTTTGCTATTGAAGTCAGGTTGAACATAACATGGGTCTAGAATGCTGTTGAACCTTCTTGGCTGCATGGTAACTTCTGTTGACCTTTCCACGTGTTCTCTAACCATAGCATCATTTGTAATTACTAAACTGCGGATATTTATGCAAATTTATATTTTCACAGATAGAGAAAAGAAATTGAAACTTAATAGAAAGCATGCCTTATTATCGAAATGGTATAACAAGCATATTATTGTTATACGTATATTCTTGTAGATTTTCCCATATTTCCATTTGCCATAAGTGTATAAACATCCACAGTAACTTAGAGTAATTACTATTAAATTATTATTAAAATTATAAATTTAATATTATGCCAAGGAAAAATATGAAAATATGGAAATAATAAAGTAGACCGTAGATATTGTTTTAATGTTTAGATACGCTTTATCCACAAGATGCCTCTCACTATGATCTTTTCGCTGCCGAGTTTGATCTGGAGGCTCCGCATATAGAAGACTGCACCCGTTTGTAGGTGCTTCTAAGGCCGGATCCAATGGAAAAGCCTTATCGAAGGGTCCTCTAGCGAATCTAGGACGAAACGCCACAATACTGTTGCTCTTACAACGAAGAATATTACTTCCTTTATAAATGAATACTTCAATAGAAAGAGGGATACTCTACGAGGACATACTGTGTTCACGTAATAAAACCCTTGGATAGTAGAGTGTCTCAATAGTAGAGCATTCGAGTAATGAAGATTTATATCAGTGTTTCTCAGTAAATGTTGCATATTTCTACTTTTATAGTACTTAATACTATTTTCTCAGTTAATAACATACAGATCTATGCATCACTAATAATTCGTTTAAAAAATCATAATTTATCTTGTGTTAGATACTGTAAATATAAAATACATTTGAACATTAATTATGCTTCTCATTTTACGAGACATTTATTTGGTGGATAGTCGATCTGTGCTGATATGTTTAATAATCATTAATATTGCTATATGTTAATTGTAATTATGCGTGTAGTCAATAGCAACGGTTGTACATTTATTCGTTATTACTTAATTAGGTCTTGCTTGGGTTCATTCATGCAGTCCTTCAAATCCAATCAACATAATAAATATTTATTCGGTTCTGATTTGTACCGTGACGTCAATCAGTTTAATTAATTACATTATTGTTAATACGTACTTATTGTAAAACATCTGTGCAATTGTTATTGTTCACATTTTTTATGCTACAGTTGTCTAAACAGTCATCGTAAGACAATGAAGGTTATGAATGTTAAATCAATTCAGTATCGATTATTTATTTCCTTAATACGTTGACTGTCACAGCACCCATACATAGCAAACAGGGCTTTTCACTATGGAATTACAAAAATTAATTTTCAAGGTCAATTCTTAAGTAAAATAAATCTCTATAGAATTCATGAATTAGAAAAAATAGTTCCTTGAGTCTGAACATTAATTTCCATTATTGAACGTTTATCCAATAAAAGAATTCTTATTAAGCAGAATAATTTCAATTCAGTGCCAAACAAGTTATAGCTATTGCGCCATCTGCGCCGCTAATTTCGACAAATTTGCACGGACTTCGCGTTGCATCGATTAATCGAGGCGAATTCGTATTTCTTCTACTGTTGGATCTTGGAATAAAGTGCACCCGATTGCGAGCTTTTCGACGACGCGCGACGCGACGATCGGCCGTCGAAGTTTTACGCGGCACCTAATTAGGTGCGCTCGGGAATTACGAACTTCGTTAACGATGCTACACAAATTCCAGTGAATTTTTTTTCATTAAATACACAAGGATTTCATTTTTAATCCGTGAGAATACCATTTTTAAATATTCCTTTGTTTTCTACAACGCAATTTTTCACTCGACACATTTCTTAATTAAATACAAATTTTTTAATTACCGTTATAGGAAATAATGTCCATCGAGCCAGCCGACCAACCGGTTGCAAACAACCTGCAATTTTTCAACGAAAAGCAGAATCGAATTAAACGCGCAGATTAAAAGCAAGTGCGAGGGTTGGAAACGCACCAAAAAAAGGAAATGAAATTTGCGTAATCGAATTTGGCTATTCCGCGAGCGTGTTTATGTTCGTTATTCGCGCCACGAATGAACGTTGTAATTTTGCAATTGGATCGCGGCGATTTTTTGCCCAGAAATGAAATTTATGGTAACAATAAAATATTCGTCTCGAATGTACGTGACGTGTTTATTTCTTATTTTGAAACCAATTGCTGCAATTTTTGCGTAATTTAATTGAGTTGCTCATGTTTTATTGTCGTATCGTTTCGCTTTTATTATCGTGGTTTCATTTAATTTTTATTTACATCATTGTTGCATTTACAAATAACCGCATTATTGACAATATATATACCGTTGATAGTAATTTTTCTAGAAAAAATTACTGATTAATCTTTCTTTCCTTTTGGCTCGCATTATTTATTACATTTCAATATTGGAATCTATATGTTATTAGTATTTATATGGTGTACATGTACCTTGAATCACGTATCACGTATGTTACATCAAATAATAAGACTCGACAGATATTTATCTTTCCTGAAGGAAGGGTAGGAATGTTCATTACAAAAACTTGGAGACCGTCAGAGGTGGGTTTAGGGACACTTTTCACCATGGATCGAGCTAGATTGCTTTTTCTCAAGGCATGGAGAAATGGCCAAAAATGGCTCAAAAATGGCCAAAAATGGGAAAAAAAGATAACTTTTTGGTGACGATATTTTAAACTATTTTGAAAGAAGATAAATTTTTGTGGGATTAAACGCAATTCGAATGTAAGAGGAAAAAATGTACGGGAAACGTTTTCTGAAACATCAAATGTCATTTATGTGAGTGCCGTGCAGCGGTACATGACAGTTCGTGTGAAAGATCGAAACCATTAAAAACTCTTTCACACGAACTTATTTTTCGTTGAGACTCCTACATATGGGGGCTCGTCCGGGA
>NC_071976.1:29706775-29747626 GCF_026283585.1 Hylaeus volcanicus
TGGACAAATTAATAGTTTTCGTTGCATATAAATGCGAGCAATTTGAACGCAATTTTCCTCAAGTATCGACGCGATCGGGCGAACTTTTCCACCTCGTTTCATGCCACTCTTGAGGGTGAACAACGGTACACCCCTTGTTACCACGTAACGCGGGATGCGTTCGTCTCAGTGCTCACAGGGGAGACAACTTGGACTCTTAATAAGTCGCAGGATCTCCACCCTTAGGGGTTTATGTCCTTAGAAAGGGTAGGCGCGAAGCGCAAGTCGTCGAATAATATCGTGTAATCCATAAACACAGACGAAGCTGCCCTTTTTTTTTATTTAAAACAATAACATCGTGTGATAATACGAGACAGTTCATAAGTGTAAATGTTCTCAATCATTCTCAACCCCTCACTTTCTATTCTTTTATAAATAGTGCCATGAAAGCTAATCCAAGTCATTCCTCCAAGTCATATAACCTAAAAGTTTTTGCACCACTAGAATGCACGTTGGATGGGAAGAACACCACTGAAAGTTCAAGTGTTAAGGGGGTTAGCGACGGAGAAATTTCGCGTGGGAAACTTTTGCCGAAAATGACTCAAAATGGGTACTTAACCCAGGCCTTTACCACACAAGTCTTCAATTGACATCTACGACTCGAAGTGAAAGCAGAGACCCTTTTCTAGGACATCGATCAACTCCTATCCAGGTATATCGTGTTTGGAGCGTGCACTGCTCAATCATGCGCGTAAAATCTACGCGGCACACACACACCAGAGAGTGCGTACGTTCGATCCGTTGGGTGCGTTTTCCCGAGCACTTCCAGTTAGTTCAGCCATTGGCGTCGAATGGAAAAGAGGATGAGCTTCGGAGCGAGGTTTAACGAGCTGCCTACATAAACGAATCATTGTCGGCCCTTTCATCCATCCGGCAAAGAGACTTCACGCCAGGAAATTGTGCGCAGCCACGCAACCGACCCCCTCACTTTGCTCTCGATATATGCTCGGCGTCTGTGACGCCGACGTGGAAACTAAGTGTCGCCATGAACGTCCTCACTTGCACTTTGATCGACAGAAATTTCGACTGATTAATATTTCTTCTATTTTTCGGGCTGGTCGTCGCTCCAGTTGAAAGGATCAGCTTTGAAGAAGTAAAGCATCAACACTTTGGGAATTCACCCCTTTATTATGAAAAGGTTTGTTGTAGATGGGCATCTTTTTGAGAAATGGAGTCTATACGGAATGTGACAATCGTGATCGTAAGAGACATAGAAGCCAAAAATACTTATTCTAGAGCTGTCAAACGGTTAATCGCTTTCAGAATAGTTTCCAATCACGCTCATCTTAGACCGTGACACGTCTCGCTCGCTTGGGCTAAAATTATTCGGCGCTGAAGAATAAAAACGCAACGTGACTAATTAGCGTGGAGCAGGACGACAATTAAATTGAAGAATACCGTTGCAGCGGTGTTGAGTGCGCTTTCGAGACGACGAGCCATCGGCCGACTACGGAAAAGAGAGGAGAACGGTGCCCGGAAGATTTAGGTACGTCTGAAGGAAAGCAATTACTTCTCAACGACACATTCGTCGTTATTGTTTTTCCTCGCAGACACGCTTGCTCGACGCCAATGAAAAGTACGTCGGCGATTATTTGAGCGAAACCTGAGGCGAACGAGCATCGAAGCACTCATCGATTGCGCGGAAGCAAGCCGATTAACGTGTACGGAAATGGTAGCACAGAATAATATGAAAATCAATAGACCACGTTAATTACTAGTAATGCGAAACTATAATTGTAATTTGATCTGTTTGCGGAGGTGAACATTTCATTCACTATGTCGGGGCAGTTCGTTACCATAACTGTAATTTTCATATTTTCCGAAAACTGATCCTGAAAGTTGCAGTTGATATTTTAAAAATATCCCATTAGGATCTCACATTTGGTAGAGGACTCCACGCGCGTTTTATCGGCAGCATCTATACGATGCATCCTCGGCGGTGGATAGAACGAAAAATTCGCTCGACTTTCAGCCCGTGGCCCTCGGCTACGCTACAGGAAATTCAATTCCCGCGTCAACAGAGGCGAATTTATCGCACGGCCAAAGGGAGGGACAGGTTAGGGTGGGGTCCTCGTATGAATACAGAACTCTCCTCTGGTCGGTCTCCAATTCGCATTCTCGATAATACTTTTTCCCGCTGCTCTTCGAGTAATGCCTCCGTTTCGTATATCGAAGGCCCTTTTCCAAGGAGGGAGAGAAAAATCCGAGACACCCTTTCGATTTTCAGGAATACGAAACGAGACCTTGCTCGTGCACGAACGCGCTATAACTTGCAGGAATTGCGTCGAATGGTTGTGCGGAGTTTTGATCGCTGGGCATTGCTGCCACAGACTTTGCAGCTTGAATGGTATTTACATGAAGATCGCGTGTCCCTCCGAGCCGCTTTTTATAGTATTTCAAGAGCAAATTGCGTAGAATTTGCTCCAGTACATATGTAAAGATCTATTGTTCGTCTCGATCACAGTTCTGATAACTGTATTCTTACTTCAAGTTCCAGAAGAACATACCAAAGCGTTGGAGTTATTGACTTCACAGTTTGAACACTATTTCTATGAATATCACGTGTCCTCAAACCCAGTTTTGACTATTGCATGAAGAAGATACAGATAAAGTATTCAAAGTGCTGCTCCAGTTGTTGCAATTGTTGACTTCGCAATTTAAGTATTCCATGCATACGATGCACACGTGTTCTTCTTTACTTTTGGGGGTAATACTGTTTTTCACGAAGCTCTGTTAAGGTGTAGCTGCAAGCCAGGGGTGTGAGCCACCTGCGCATGAGTATAGTATTTACGACGCGTCGTATTATAAGGTTTACAAACCAGAATTTATATGTCAGGAGTCAGAACCTTGAACCACGTGAATGATTAAATAAATATCGCAAAGTTGTACAGATCAAAGTTATAATCGATTATATTACAAACCATTAACGTAAAACATTGCACATTATATCTGAACAAATTGAATGAAACAGTTGAAAATTTTAGAAAATCATTTACATACATGTACAAAGATACGTAGCAAATTTCAAAAGCTAATATCAAGTACTTTGCCTGCAAAAGAGATTCCGAAAATGCCTCGAAACTGATCCGAAAAAGTACCCCTTAAACAATTGCTCGCGCAGATGAGCATCCTCTTCCGACTGACAAATGTCCCCAGACACAAACTTCCCACGCAGACGTTGGACGATTTCATCTCTACCCAGAAACTTGTTCGGCATAAAAGTCGACACACTGAATCATTCTTCCGCAGCATGCAATAATCCACGACGAAAAGAAAAGAGACAGTAACCTCAATATGCGCCACGTTCTCCTCGAAAAACAAATTTCCTCCCCGATGATAATGCTCGATACGTGTATCTCCTGCCTGCAGCCGGCAAATATTAATGCAGTCGAGTGTATTCCGCGGAATGGAACCTGAACCCACCCACGGCAAATGGAGTAATTTAAAGTATATATCACGGTGAAAGGCATCCCAGGGCCCGTGTCGTGGCAAACCATCCTTATCCGCCGTCATTTTCTTGCTACCCTCTCGGGCTACTTCGTGCTTTAAAGAACGGCGTACTTTCTTCGATGAGGAGTCCGCTGGATATTCCTTCGAAATGCACGAGAAACGTTTACTCCCAACGGTGGGCGGTTACCGTTGCCCATAAATTTCGTACGGACGCACAAAACTATTTGAGTGCAAACTACGAATCCATGTGATAATTCCACGCTCGTTCTCGTAAATTCGGCCCCGATTCATCCGTAAACTACGATACATTCTATTCAGTTTGACTGAATAAATGACGCGACTTTAAGAATTAATACGTTTCGCCAGGGCGAAATCCAACGGGACCATCACCTATTTCTTTTGGAAAGCTAAACTGGCAGCTAATGACGATTCAAATAAATGAATCCTGTAAGCGATTTTTTGCTAACCACAAAAATATTTGGACGCCGGAGGGATGCTGCAAAGGACGCGTCGAAACTAGATGTCGAATTAATATCGATGGCAGCAAGTTAAACGTCCTTTTGAATGGAATATCGAGCAACTGGAAGGAAAAGACGACAAGAAACAATCCCTTTGTATATAAATGTGATAACAGGCTGATTGCCATTCGGGTAGACCGGATATTTCCGGTTTGACTTACTGGATGGAAAAACTTACTCTCCATCGTTCTACGATGAAACTGCAACGTCCAGTCGGCAAGTCCTAATAATTCGGAAACGACGCTCGACTCGAACGGTTCCATGCAGCTCAAACAGTTCGTAGATCTCCTTAAATTCAATCGCGCGAAGTTAACTCGATTTGCTCTAAAATTATTCCACGTGACCTAGATTATTCGGCCGCGAATCGAACGATTCGCTGTTAATTGCGTAATTGTTGGAATGTACTCCCATTCTCTGCGGAGAATGGAAAGTTTGTCGCATATAGCGGCGAAAACATCGGAAAAACAATATTGAAATCAAATATATACTTTCAGTTCTTCTCCATTCGAGCGAACCAACGTTCGATTAGGAATAAAATTCTTAAGAACAAATGGTGGAGTACAGTGATCGAGAGAACGAGCAAGTATGGTCATTCTATTCAAATGCACTGGAAAATTACAGAAACTGAGATAGATACAGGATCGTGTGTTTAGTTCTCTTGTGTTCCGAAGGCATATTTCATCGAATCTATGTTCATTAATCATATATTATAAAATTGTAGTATTATAAAATTTATATCTTTTTTCTGAAATCGAATTTAAACTGTGTAACTGTTACTTGACGTTCTTTATAAGTAATTATTAAATTTTTCAATTGCTTTATATTTCAATCTCTGTGCTTATTAATTTTATCTCTCATTCCACTCTATGCTTTATTACATTCATAGCCATAGGTAGGAAACGTGTTTGCAATTGTTTGGAAACATTGCAATGATCCTGTTCTTTCGCTAAATAGTCGCGTTTAGATTCAACCCAAGCAGGTGAATTATTTCGATAGCCACAGAGACTGTAGTACTTTCTCTTGTTGAAACAATACGCACTATTCAGCGTGTAATTCACAGTACATAGAGAGCTGGGTAAATGCGTTTCAAGCAATTCCACGTTACGGTTGATGATGATGATGTTGTTGTTGTTGTTGTTGTGTGTGTGTGTGTAACGCTGTATAAACATTGCTACCATTTTGATAGTAATTAGTACATGTAAACAACTACTACCGACCACGATGAACGTGAGACTCTCAAGGAATAATTAGAGAAGGATCATCGTAAATACAAGCTCGTTGCTCAACCACTGCTTATTTCAGCATTGATTACATAAGAACCTCTACTAGTTGCATTGAGACAGCAATTTTAGAAAAAGGATTGGTCATTGATTATTTTGAAGCTGCTTCTGTACTCGTGATAAGGACTATTATTAGTGAATCACAAAACAAAGACTATTTATTACGACTATATTTATTATATTTTGACCTTTATAATTAATTTTGAACTACCTTCAGCATCTACCGATATGATAATTAAATTTATTAAGTTAACTATACAAAGTAGTATGATCTTTTTCTCTCTCACAAATTTATATTGTTATAGTAACATACATACATACAACAACAAATTTGATTTTACATATAAATATCTACAAAACTTCCAATTTAAATATTTCACTCTAATTCTGAATTTGAAAATTCTTTCAATATTCCTTAATGATAGTTCTAATTAAATAGCTACGTGGGCTTATTTTCAATCACTAACAGAAGCATTTCATGAACAAATACGAAAAGAAATGTTAACGATAATCAACTTAGCCCTGTACATTCCGAATGTTTACTTTTTATCCACTAGGAGTTGTCCGAGAGTGTGTACTACTAGTTAAGATAATCTCATCCAACGGAAAAATCAGTTCTTCGCATGTCTCGAGGTCGCGCCACGGTAAAGATTGAAAATCAGGACATACGGTCAATCCCCAAAGGAGATTAGTTCATCAATGTTTCATGAGGCGGTCATGTGCCGCGTAATCCACTCTTTAAAATGGAAATCGGAAAAACCGGAACGAAGTCGACCAGCCTCGACCGACTGAATTTACTGTTTCCACGTTTCAGACGCTGTCAGACACCTTTCCTGACATTATTTCCACCCCCACGTGAATAGGGAGACAGGGGAATGTTCAGAAATAAGAACAGGCTCGATGGGGAATGATCAAGCGTTACGGACTTGTGACAATTCTTTGACCGTCACAGAAATTCATCCATCTTGCTTAATTCAAAATAATTTTTTTTATCGAATGAAATGGTCTTAAATTATATTTTTTGAGTTGCAACCTTTTTCGGTTGGCATTGCACTCGTGAAATCGAACTTGATTTCACGAACATAAATGATGTACATCAACGTTCTCGCAATTGATACACTTCCTCTTCGCCAAAAACAATGCAAATAACGCAGCATCCTAGTGAATTTATTCTGGCATACGTCGAGTTACTGAATAACACACAATTATGACGTTCGTAATAATTAAAATTTCAATTGTTTCAACTGTTCGTGTCTTGCGTACCAATCAATGCAAATTAATTATTCCATAAATACACCTGTATGTATTTATTATTCTTTAACAAAACGCCAGCTAATCGTTGAAATATACAACAGACATTGCAGTTTCTCCATTATTCGACAATGAAATGGAACGTCAGTCTTCCATTTGTGTGTATCTTTTGTAATATATTCGATTACGTGTGCCAGACTAGAAGAATATTTGTATAATAATAGAAATGGAGCGCAGAAACGTACCGATGGTCGAAATTCGACCATGTAATGTCTATGATGGTTTAAACGTTCATGATTGCATACGTGGTAATCGAAGCTGCTCTTCGATCCCTAATTAGCTTCGTGGCGTTGTTTGACGCTTGGCTTTCTACTCTATACGTGATTGACACGGTTCTTCGTGTCGAAATTTGATAGGGCGGGTCACCAGCTCGTATTGGCACTTTGTTAAACGCAACGATCGATTCAAATGGATGCTGTGACTAATTGCAAGTCAGATAACACTGATACGCAGGATTTTCAATCATTCTTTATCGAGGAGCATATGTGACGATATAGGGATGCATTATTTAAATTGGACGTATTGTGTGATTATTATTATGATGTTATATGAATATTATTATATATAAGAGATGGTCTATATTACTAATGAATCCATCATCAACGCATGTTAATATATTCGCGACCGGTCAAGTAAATTCACGTTACTTCAAATTCTATTCGAAATTTATTTCGATTCGAAACTTACCGATACGTTCTTTAATCAAAAGAAATTCGCGATAAATGTTCCACATGGCGTGATAAATCGTCACTCAACAATCAAAGTTAAAATGAAACCAAGGCGTATCAGTGAAACGAAAACGAAACGAATGGGAAAGAGAAGTGAAACCAAGTGGACGCGAAGGTATTTGGCAGAGAGTCTGCTAAATTTTTGTCGCCAGCCATTACATGTTCAAATAATTGTCCGAGCAACACGACGGAAGTAAAATTCTTCGAAAGAAGAGCCGGAGAACTGCAAATAGCGCGGAACGAACGTCAAGCGGAAGCAGGCAATGTCTTTCGTGATTTCTGAATCCTGTGTTTCGTCGGACAGGCGTCCTATTCCGTTATCACGGATAGTAAACACGAAGGAATTACGGTCAGCCGCGATACTCTGTCTAGTCTTTTATTCGAAAAGGCGGAAAACTTTTCCACCGTTCTGTATACCGACTTCCGCCATTCTTCCACCCCTGGTGTGTTACAGCGTTTTCTTCGCTTTTCCTTCCATACGAATTCTACTTGTTCGCGTCAATATCTGTCCGACCTCCATCTTACATAAAACGCGGGTTCGAGTATGATTATTAAAAATTGTAAGCTATGGAATAATGCGTGAGATATTCGAGTCGCTTCCTCGACAGCTCTCACTTATCCGATTTTTCTTCCCACTGTCAGCTCCTGTCGCATTTTCGTTCCTTTTATGCTTATACTCCTATTTTCACCAACGCTTCGCTTCCTGCGATGTCATCGAGAAAATTTAACGAGGGCAAATGAAGTGGAAAAGGATGCGCCTTGTCCCTGATTCCGGAATAAACTTTCGTTCGGAGTTTGCCTAACGTGTTGCATAATTTCACCATTATTCACCGCAATGTTTGCGGGAATATTTTATGCGGCCCAGTTTTTCATACATCTGTCTAATTGCAGAATCTCAAAATGTAGGTAACAACCGTGATAAATTATTCTTAAAAAATAATAATTTATGACATTCTACTGCGAAATTGCAGTAATTTGTAATTCTCAAAAATCCATTTATTATTATTATTCTATTTATTCTAAAAATTCTATTTAAGTATACTTACTTGAGTTTATTTCTGTAACTATATTTAACAGAATACGTTTCAAGAAAAATTCTGTGTACAAATGGAGACTTAGCTAAGTAACTCGCTTGATTAAATTTTAATTTAAATCTGAGCAGAGACAAACGTTAGCAGGAGTGAAAATTGTCAATAACTGGTGTTTCATTAGCGGCCAGGACAGGCAGTCGCCCATTTAATAAGGCTTTGCACGGCGTCAAACCATCGCGGGTTACGCTGCAAAGTACTTTGACGTGCGGGGATAATTCATGCGGATCCAATTAGACTTTGAGATCGCCCCGTAATTATTCCGGGTCAATGGTCTAACGTAGGGAGTAGTGCGAAGATGGGAGCATCGTAACAACGATTTGCAACGGGCGTCGTTGTTAGAATAGGAATCACGTTTGATTACGTCGGAGTGAGTGTGGCTTTTTTCAAACAAGTTCGAACGACATTTGTCGATTTGTAAATCCGTAATGAAAAATTCAACGACGAGCAAACGTCGGGTTACATTTCGTGGTATAGTGGATGCGAAGTGGTTTGGAGTTTGAAAAGAGAAGAGTTTAAAGAGGTACGAGACCCGTGAAGATCGAAAATATTTTTCCAATACAGTTATAGTTTGTGGTCTTTGAAAGAATATTAATAATTTAATTGTCTATTAATTTTGATAAAAAATGATTTAACTTACGACTTTCTATAAGTGTTCATCTATAGGTCACTACAGACATTTTTTATTATAGCAGATATACGGCACGTAAAATTTGTTGACGACAGAACATGTCGATTTATATGTAATAGATTCCCTACTGCAGTCTTTCAGCAGCGTCCCTTTAAATGCTCGCTCCAAAAACTCCCCCGATGTTCGTTCAACTATACTCGCATAGCTATATCTCACCGCCCAGTGACCGCGTTCAAGTGCTAGAGGTTTTAAAAGCCAGATAATCGGGTACTCGACTGGTAACCGATTAACCGGTTAAATGTTCGGTACGTTACCATCAACTGGTTAAAATAGGTTTGCTCGGAACGAAACTGTAGATTGAAAAACATTAAACGAGAAAAAGAAGTCGAAAACAAACAACGTTGTCTATTATAGATTAAATATATCCCTGTAATAAGAAAACCAAATATAAAATGTTGGCCTCGTAAAGTTTGCCTCATTTGTCGTGGTTGCTTTGTATTTAATTCTAAAATTTTAATAATTCATAAATAATATCACACTTTAAATAAAGTATGGGTGTTTAAATATCATTTTATCTTTTCTTTTATTATATCTTCCTGGTAATTTACAATATGTTTTGAAAGTAAACAATAATTTTTGATACAATTAACATGCCGATAGTCTCTAAATAGATGACATCTGTGTGATGGATTGTTTCCATAGCTCAAACAAAAGTTATTTGTCAGATTCATGAATAAAAGGACTAACTAGAATCATATTTATTACGTATTACACATAGATGAACATTTATTATTTCCCAGTGTCTAAAATAATCTGACCACTTCGTATTCCAGAACTATTACAAAACATCTCTACAGATTGACTGCTCACTACCCACTAAGTAAATTGAATTTATCTCAGAGTTCGAATTACAGCGATAGCGTTAAGAAAGTAGCGCTCGCAGCCAATAAACTAATGAATGTTGAGCCAGCAAACCAGGTCGTTCCCAGTTTGTACTCGCGTGTAAAACTTGGATCCTCTCGTCGACGAAACTTTAACACCTTCGGTCGGCTCCTCGGGGAATCGAGCACGAGCGTCTAATTGTATCGTGAATTTTAATACATGGTGCAAATAATCCGCTGGGAATGACACTCTCCGGCTTCGAAACGAAGGGTAGAGAAAAAAAGATTCGAGAAAATGGACGACGGTAGGTGGTCGACGAAACTTGAAGCGATAAAAACCGTCAGGGGACGCGGAAATTCGATCTCGAGCAGAAGAATATTCGTCCTGTGGCGTGTACGCTTATTATTCCCGCGGCTTTTTCACTGGCTGAGCGTATGCGCATATTTTTGCCCGCCCGTAGGAAAAGCCGCATGCCTTATAGAGGTATGCATGACTCACTGTTAAATTAGAATACCCACTCGACGTATTTCTTCGTTTTTTCCTCCTCGTGGGAGAACGTTCGCAACAGAAACACCGAACACCGTCCGACTAACGAGCTCTGTTTCGCGGACAGAAGTTTGACGTTGCATACGAATCGCGTCGATGAATATCGCGCGAGAGGAAACTCCATTTTTCTAATGCATCCGCAATTTGCGATTCTCGACTCGCGAAATCGCTGAGGATTTCCGACTGTTTTTCCGTATATTTGCGTTTTCTAGTTAAAGCGATGTTTGCTTAAGCGTTTTTAGATTTGAATCGCGTGGATGATTGCTCGTGGGATAGATGTGAAAACGAAGTATAATGTAATAAGCAAGCACAACAACAAAGAAACAACCACGATATGATGTTAGAAAAAGATTGAACTTCGAATTGATTTCGCTCATATTTTATTCAACAAACCGTGCTGATTAATACTCGGCTCTTCGTACGCAATATTTACATTCATATTAAATGCGTCCCATTTCACGGTATTGCAACGCAATCAGCGTCATTTGCATAATAGCAAACCTGTATTTGCATTGGATTCCACGATTCAACGAGCTTCCTACGTTCTCCCTTTTATCCGCCCTTTATGCTTCATTCCAGGCCACGATTGCGCGCTCCTTTCCCAGTCTTACTTCCACTCATTAGTTTAGTGAACATGAAACACCATGTTTCTAATTCAATAACGACGATTTCAGAATTTCATATTAGAACTTTGATTTCATATTTAAACTTTGTATTTAGTAGTCAACGAGTAAAGAATGTTTTTGACAAGCAATTATTGTGTTTTGTCCAATTTCAAGAGCTCTATGAAGTGGTATATTTATTTATGAATCTTACGATCCAATATTACTTTTAAATGTATTCATAAATCTACTATTCTGTTTAGGGGCCAATAAATTGTCCTTGATCCTTCACTTTTCTTATATCGTTCTTATGGATTCTTCATTAGGAAAAGATTTATTCAACCAGAAACTGCTCCAGTCAACGAAACGTCAATATTTTCCCCAGAAAATCAAGCTGCGTCTCGAAAGGTGGAGTCTTGTTTGACAGATATTACCGTCTAGATTCATAAATAATATCGCGACCCGTAAGTGAATAGGTATAGGGCTCCGGTAGACGCAACCCCCCAGAAGTTCTCAAGTGGTACCTCGTTACTCTCGACGGTCTATTACTCGACGTTACCAAAGAGAAACCCAAAATAGCACCCAATTTAGCTGGAAAAGCCTGCAACAGTCGCCTCCCTAGCAAGAAGTTTACTTGTTGCAGAAACTAAAGTTAAATGTCACAGCTCTTCCCTGTTATTTTCTCTCAATAACAACAATTGCGAGCTCTTCGTCGTCGCAGACTCTTCCGTTTCGCCCTTACGAGCCGCGGGAAGCGTTCTTTCAACTGCAACGAGAGATTCTTCCGCCAACAGAGTGGCTTATGTAACGAGTACCGCTTCCAAACAATCCCTACAACTATACTCACGGCGGCAAATATTGAAGCTAGATGAAACATGGCGAACGAGAAAGAATTCCTCGATTGAAAGTTCACTTCAAAATTCTTCGTTAAAAATGTTTTAATCAAATCCTATGTTAAACATGCGGAGATAGTTACGTGGGCAAATTTGCATTGTAAATTATAATGCATCGCTAAACCCATTATCCCCGCATGTCACTTATGATATGCACGTATGAGACCCATCAATAATTTAATTTTGATAACGTAACCAGCACTAAAAGTATTAGTCACATTTCACGAATCTACCATAATTACATATGAAATTCCGTTGACACTGGCTTAGCAACTAATACCCACGTGATTTTATCCAATTAACGCAAGAATATGAACGAACGTACAGTATAAATCTTAATTTACGACTTACGCAGAGGTATTTGTCCAGCTAAATTCGATGTCACATCCATCTAGCAAACTTCGGCTAATACTTTCCACCAGTTCCATCCAATTAACATAAGAATAACTAGAATCGTGCGCAAAACAATTAACACGGACTCACGGGCTGTTCCTTGGTGTGCATACATCCAGTGGAACGAGGGGAAACAGGAACATGTTGAATTCTCGAATCGTTGGGGATGACAAATGCGCGAATGCAAATATTTGCAGCAATCTACTTGCATATTAATGACGCGTGAAAGCTGCGACCGGTGAAATCAAGACGTAGCATCTCTTAGGCTAATGCAATATTAATCGCGTTTTTCGCATGGAAGCCTAGAATCCCGACGTATCAGTTTCAGATCAGCGCATTAAGCTGCGATCACCGTTTTCCCGCTGTCAGTTTCGCGCAGCGACACGCGACGGCATGATTAATTGCAACCGCTCGTGGTCGTTACTCGTCTCGGTAATGCGTAATGTTTCCTCTCGATATTAGGCTACCGCGTAATTTTGCAATTTCATAATTGCAGCGTGAGACTCCAATCTTTTTCACGCGTTCACCTTGTGATCAAAACTAAACTATGCGTTTACAAGCTCGGTGCAGAGATTAGGTTAAAGTAGTATTTTCAAAGTTACTCACATTTTCTTCGCTATCTCATTCTCCATGGAAATTCTACGCAAACGTTAAATCGGTCTGACGTCGTATAAGAAATCATACTCCCATTATATAAAAAGCAAAATCTATTTTGGCCCAAAAATGAAAGGGTATCAGCATAAACTTCCATATTCAATCAACCTATGCACGATATAAACAGTTACAATTTCTACAGTATAGCAATTTTTTAAATGTAATTTCTTAGAAACTCTTGAAAAACCATCAGCAATAAGAGCATACAAACAAAAATGTACGTTTTGAGCCAGAAAAAATAGAGTGCCCCCTAAGCCGATTCGCCGCGAAGTCAGCGCGAGGATGATCAACTTCGATAGCCGAAGCGGAGCACCATCTGGGACGGTAACGAGCCTCGTTTCCCCGTTTATTTTTCCTGCGCAATTCCGCTCGATGCGACGCCGTAAACACGCCCGACAATGGGAGCGGAGCGGTCGTTACTCGGCGTCGCGGCTGCTACAATGTTGCACTGTTCGCGACGGAAAAGTGGTCGCGAGTGCCATTAAAAATGTCCACGGCCAGGATCCGGATGAGTTCTCAACCTAGTTAGGAAGAAAAGAACGCAGAAGAACGGAGGATCCAGGGGGGTGGAGGTGGTGGAGATTCCAAGTCTTCTCGCTTTTCCGCGGCGCGGCTCGCGAGCACAATGAAATAACTTCACGTTACAAGGAACGGACTCCGCTCGTTACGGTGCATTGTATACGCTCGATACCTGGGCGAATTCTTGGTCGAACGGACATGGCGGTCGTTAAAGGCCAGGCGGTATCATTATTCTGGAATTTTGCGCGGAAATGCACCCGGCTAGATGGCGAACGATACTATCGGGGGAGTCGTTAGTGACCCGCGGTTAGATAGCTGGGGCTGTTTTTGAAAATTTCATGCTCCGCGGCACGGGGACCGAGATTACGAAATTCCGACGCCCGCGTGCTTTTTACGCAATCCTTTGTCGAGACGCTTCGCGCACGGTCTCCTTTTTCCTGATGCCCTTCGTCGCCTGATGTCTTTTCACGTCGCCTTTGTCGCGAGCTAAACTACCAGACCTGACGTCCTAAGCCAGAAAGGCTATCTAGAGGGCTCGTTTTCTTGGGTTCTGCGTCCGAAACGCCCTCCGAATTTCCCTTATGTTCTTTTGTAGTACTTTCAAGTTTGCTGGAGCTTTAACGTCGTTTGCGATTGATCCCTTTGGATCTGTTGGTCACGTGTATTTTAATTTCTTATACTGTACTTTGTAGAGTACATTCATTCTTTGCCTTGAATTTTTAATGCTTTTCAGATAAACAGAATTAAAGATACGATGGTTTTCAAATTGAATAAATAATCGAGGAATTATTTTAATATTATATCGCTACAGTTTGTGTGGATATTGCGTTCTTTCGTGTACCATAGACATGCAACGTCTGTGCAGAGAGAATAATTAATTCTGACACAAATAATGGATAACATCCAAGTTTGGTAAAAGAAATTTTAACATTATGTAGTCATTTCTCCAGATTTTTTTTTTATCATTACTAATGTAATATTAGACAAAAATTATGCAACATAAATAGATTCGTAACTTTGATTAAATATTTACTTCTATTAAGGAAGTATCCACATACTTATGTGTAACTGGGTTAGACTACTATTTCCAGTAATGGCTGATCGAGAGCATCCAGCATCTGGATCTCGCCAAAATCTATTGAAATAATTGCTGGAAAACAAACGGCGAAAGCTAGGGAAGAACCTTTCTCATTTGGCGTACTCGAAAATCGTGGTATTCGAGGTATTGAAGGTTAGCATCGGTACGACCTACGGGTGGCATGCGACCGATCATTATTCACTTCCCACCGCTTCAAACAATGGCTATTAAGCTGGTCCTTTCGCTCGAACTGACTGGCCATTAAGTACAGAAGCGAGCCATCCGGAGTGAAAAGCCAACAGTGGAACTTGCCGCGAGCGAGAGCTCGCGTCAATCGTCCTGGAGCTTTTTGGGTCGATTCATGGGATCGACGCGAACCTTCAACCCATAAACGACCATTGCGTTGTTCGGTCATTAGGCCACAAATTGAGATACCAGCCATTTTTTAATCGTCATGTTGGTCCTCACAACGTTGGCTCGTTCACTGTTGCAAAATATATCTTGGTGGCTTACAGCACATTCATTCCATGTCTAGTACTTGTTACATCGATGTTTTCGCATTTTGTAAATAACTCTTTGTGATTTCTTTATGTTGTTTCTAATTTCTATTTAATATACCAAAAACAAGCAATCAAAACTGTTAAAGAATCCAACACCCAAACGCTGCATTTCTAATTGTATTTTAAAGCATCTATTACCAGCAACGAAAAAGAAATCAACGTCAACGCGTCGGAATACATTATGATTATCGTTTCAGATTGTGTTTAACGGAATGACGACTAAATAGAAGCATCCCCTGAAATTCGTGTGATTAAATTACTCCCTAAAAGTGAATAATGCACCGCGGATGTTACATTGTCCGTTAAAATTGTTCGCGTGCGTGGCGGACCGTTCAACTTTTTGTATTCGCGTTCCGAATTGAATTCGATGTTTCATTTGCGCGTTGATTTTCACCTGCGAATTAAAAATTTGTGGCGATTTATTACAAAACGACGAACATTTTTCTATCAGGAGCGAACGGTTTCATATGAGATTCATGGGAACACGGCAAGCACACGGTAGGTTTCGCGGAAACAAATGTTCCGCCGCATTGATCACTCGAAAAATATGTCCAAATATGACCTGGTTTTTTTAGCGATTGCGAGTGGAGTCGTTATCGCATCGGGGAACCAATTTCGGGCTCCGAAAACAATATTCCATCGAACGAATGAGAATTTTCTAATACCAATGTCTGGTATGGAGGCAGAAAAAAAGTTTCTCGCGGTATATTCAGTTGATAAAAATATTTACAGCGAAAATGTACTCTGATCTATACAATTAATATTTGCTGGTGAATGATGTTTGTAATATTATAATAGATATAATTTTATCCCTAGTAGTTGCTCTATTATGAAACCTTATATATAAAAAGCTTTTTCGTTTAAAGGGAATATAATACTGTAAAATTTGTTTAACAACGTTTCATTTAAATTAGAATTTCCAAATTCAAAAGCTTCTACTTTATTACAATGTAATATTTCAATGACGAGAGCATTGCGACAACATGTAAGTATGTATGTATGAAGAGACTTGAAACTCACCACAGGTGTAGACGACCCTCAAGTAAGTTCTGGTATCCAGGTTGCAAGGTTCACCGAACGTCGAACTGTTTGCCACCACGGAGCAACGTCGTTTTCCGTGGCACAAACGCCTCACAGTTTCCGTCGCATATGACGCCATGCAGTCTGTAACCAGGCGAAATTGATTTATTCACCCTATCCATACGGAGCTTCGCTAAAAATGGTTTTTCAATTTGCCAGAAATCGCGCGGATCGTTTGTCAACCGAGAACCTGAATGCCGGTTTAAAGAGTGTACTTTACAACGCGGAATGGGATGTGTCAACTTCATCAATCCGTGACTAATAACCCGACATTCGACCCGAATTCCGAATCGAACATTGACAAACGAATCTGAAAAGCACGAAAGTGTTTAATCATACTGTTTGAACATACTGTGAATACTTCATGGTTGAATTCATAAAGTAATAGGAAATCGAAACTACTTGAGTGAGTATAATTAACACAAGGGTCAGTCTTTATCGTAACATCGTTAATTTAATAGATATTGTAACAAACGTTTTGTGTGCTTCGTAATTGCACGTGGATTTTATTCCCTTCATATTTTATATAGCATGAATATAAATATAATTTATGCGTATATGTGCAGACACTTCTTCATGGATATTTGCTTAAACAGTTTTCATAGCGTGGAGCTTAAAAATAAGTGGAAAACTTTTTGCATAGTATTTATTGCTTAACACATGTTTTATTCATATTCGTTCTGATTGCTTCACAAGTTAGAAATATTCTATACTATTTTACTGTAACTTATAACTCTGATTCCTTTAAAGGGGTTTATAAATTTCTATCAATCCTCGATAAATGGATTGAATCGAACTTATTTAGTAAATACTCATATTTTAAATATCCAATCTTCCCTATTCAATATTTTATAGATTTTAAATATTTAATAAATTAAACCAAACAACCGAACCAATGCTCATACATATATTGATAACGCGGGAGGGTAATTATTAATATATATTTAATATTTCAATACTCAATATTGAATAATTCATAGATATTCAATGTCTAATCAATTAAGCAGAGCAACCCTTACCGATGATGGTATATTAATAATGTTACAATGTGTCAGACCCCTGGCTCTCGTCGGTCACCCTAACAGCACCTTTGTGCGAATGACGTGGCAGAACCAGTCTAATCTGTCACAGGATGAAGGAACACGTAGATGGATACAATATCACCGGCAACGATGCTATGCGAGTTCATTCCACGGTCTATTACGTCATTGTTCCTCACTATCACGTTCGATTGATTGACCCCAAGAACATTAAGAAGCTTTTGAATTGGTCAGAACGATCAGACGACCCCAAAGAAGATCCAGATTGACTACAGAATTTATTCGACGTCGGAAAATTGATGGACGAATCGTTCCGAGTCAAGTTTGTAACGTTACTCGACAGTCAAATGGGTACTGGTCCTTGAAAAATATTGTGCAAGAGCTGCGAAACAATTCAACTGGAACGCCATCTTTATCATTCGAATGCACAGTCGATTAACTGCTTACACTGTTCGTCCTTTTCCCTATTTAGCAAATGCGGCCGTTTGCCGTTTGCCGTTTGTTTATTCGTTTGTCAGCGTTTCACTAGGGACTACCAGAAATGCGTTGGATTCTTCATTCTACGGGAAGAAAGGTTTCGACGGATGTTTCTGAATTTTAAGGACACTTTGAAATCCTTTTTCTGGGTCAAAACTTACAATTTAAAAGTTTGAGAGCCAGATAATCCGAAACATTTGTAGAAGGTTTCAATGGTAAAGAGGATAAAGAGGCTGAAGTCAGCGAGTCAAATGGGATCCTTTTTACAGAAAGTGATACGTGACCAATGGCATTTCAATGTTCTCGAGGGTGTTCTCGCGGGAGTGCCGTACCGATATCGTTGCTAAGGGGTTGATGGTGACCCCAGCCATAGTTTCAGTGCCTCGTAAAGAACTCGGAAATTCTTGCATTTCACACAGATAGATACAAATGTCGAATGTAAAAGGAACTTTAAATTCTATTTATTTCTTTTCTTTTCATAGCGCAATCATTAAAAAGATATGCAGAGAAGAAATATTTAAATTATTTTTTATTACATTTTCTTCATCTATACTCTCATTCTTTTCTGTAGGTATTTCATAGTTAATACTTTGCAAGAATATTCCACACTTATTTTAAACATCTTTTTAAACTAAATCCAACGTATTCGTCTACTTAAACATATCGCAGCGTTATACAAACACGCAAATTTTCAAGATTTTTATTCTTCATTTGACCTTTACACTTCCAATGCGTGATTTACCTCTCGATGAGATTCGATATTTTAAATTCACGCATCTACTTTATTCAATAGATTGAAATAAAAATTTTCATTTTTTATGTGTAATAATATACTAAAGAGTCAGGGTAGAATTATTCTGAAATTTCTCTGTCTTATACAAGTCTTTGCAATGACACTAAAATTGAAAATTTCATAAAGGATCGTAGTACACATTTAATTTTTCAAACGCCGGTGGCTGAATTCTCAGTAAGCAGTAAAGTGAGACTGATCTACGACGTATTATCAAAATTAAAGAGTTTATAGCGTTATCTCGAAACTTGTGCTAAACTGAGTTGCTCCTCGAGATTCATAAGCTGACATTAAACTGTATACCCTATATATACTTTCTGTAACAGCACAACCATAAATGTTTACGCTCGCGTAAACATTTAATGACCGACCTAAGTTCCGAATATCTTTTCAGTCATTATCCTTCCTGGGAACTTGATCGTCTCGGAAACAATATCTAATGAAATTACTAAAACATTAACTTCTGACAGTGTTACTAATCTTTTCAACAATACGAAGCTTAGACTGTGCTTACATTCAATTTATTTATTATTCGTTCGCGATTACTTTTTTCCCAGTAGTGAAATAAAACTACAAGAATTTGTGATGATATCATTTTGAAGAAAACAATGAACTCTCTTACATCATGATATGATTTCTTTATGAAAACAATATTTAGTTGAAAAATACGAATGCAATGAAATTTACTCACTTTCTTCTTTCACACCAGGCGGCTGTGGACACTGGTGTGATTCGTGTGCCGTTCTACCGAACGATGCGGTTAAAATGGTTACCCTCTGTCCAGGATGACAGTCAAGATTGATGACGTCATTTTCACAGGCAACCTTACTCCTGAACTCATCTGGAAGAAGAAAGAAGTTTTTAATAAATTCGCCGCTCCTCTTCTATTTTTACCATCGCATCGCATAAAACGTAATTACATCTTCGAGTTTCAACTTTAACGATGCCGCTCCATTACTGCCTCGCTTAATCAAAAGAACAGGCTCGATGGTGATCAAGAGTTCTATAAGATTTCCAATACTTAAGATATCGTACTGTTAACTATTAACTGTTAATTATTAAAATAGAATTAAGGCTATAACTTCAACAACACTTTTATACCCTTAACAGTTATGTTCAATAGTTATTCAATAGTTCTAGTAATACAACGCTTTATACCAGCACAGTAATAACACGTACCTCATATTATGTCCAATTTATAAAATTTAAAAAAATTAAAAACCCTCATCTAACAAAAACCAACTTTATCTAATCCACGAAATATAAATTCTCTTTCCCCTAAAAAGTTCAACAATTGCAGCCTGCTTTAAAAACCTCGATCGACGATACTAAACAGTCTAAGGAAAAGTTGATTGTCTCGTCGTAATTATTTCAAAATTGCCAGTAGCCATGTACACCGCGATAATTTTCGTTCCAAGCGCGTGCACGTGACGCGTCCAATGAAATCGTACGAGGACTGGAACAAACAGGGACGCTTTTTGCGAGAACGTCTTCGTCTCGATAAAACCCACATCGACTCGTTACAGTTCACGGTGCACGTGAGATTTCAACGAACCTAACCGAATCGGGCGTCCCCTCCAGCTGCCGATAATGCGTTTTTGCGGTAGCGATCGTCGTGTCCTCGCGTCGCCATTCTTGCTGGGGGCCATGGTTACGACATTCCACGGATTTTCACCTGTTCTTGCTTGAGGTCGACGTACGAGTTACACATTCGACTAAATTCCAACGAGAATTACCGGTCGCGGACCCCTATCGGAGACCGCGACGGGTCATTGTGCCAGTAGATCAAATTTATGACGCGGTGGTCGCATAAAAATATCTCGTGGAATGTTATACATATGAAGCTGATGCAACGAACAAAGGAACTAGACTTTTATCTTCGAACGTACTCGATAATAGACCTTTGGAACTTATGCGGAGATGGGGTGTTGGAGATAGCAGGACGCTTTCTCAATTTCATCCCTCAGACAGTGAATAAAATGAATCGCAACGAAACCTTTATAGCCACGAAAAAAATTAATTTCTCTAAATATATTTTCTGACTTAAAATGTAGGTTACATCGTACACTATTGGATAACGTTATGAGTCATGCAATAAGAAAAACAATTTGTCTATATAATCTGGATAAATCACAGCTGGAATGCAGTAGAGATTTCGATAAACCCTGTAACTGAATATCATGAATAAGATGATTATCTCGGCCACTCAAAATGCAAAACGTTTTCCTGCATACAGAGTTTGACAAAACTCCGCATACCGCATACTGATCGTTAGTTACGTATTCCGCGTACAGCTACTAGTTACTGTTCAGAAGTCGTCGTAAAAGTCCATAAATTTTAAATATATATATTAAATCTACGTCGAATTAATAATCCTGTCTGGGAACTTCAGAGTGTGTTATTTAAGTACCTTATAATTACATTCGAAACTTTCACGTAATTGCTCATTATAAATTGTAGCACTCGCGAGGGAACGCGATGCCGATGTTTTGTAAGCTGGAAATTGAAATTCATGATTGGACAAAATGGTTACTTTCTAATGCACGTTCGTGAAATACTAAAATTTAACTTTTAATTATTCCTACACTATAAATACGTACATTTGAAATGAATAGGTACTTATTTACTGAAAAATAAACAAGGCCATCGTCGAAAAGTAGAATTTAAGTAGATATTTCTATTGTTATACCCAAAATGATTGGACTAGAATTTATTTGCTTAAAGATGTCCTGGAAGTCGAAAACGAAAACAGACAAAACAATTTCTCCGTCTGCCAGTGGGATGCAGCTAATAACGTCGTTACCGTCGCGTCAGCTTGAATGAATTTATTCGTTCCCGGAGGCGGACGAAACACCGCTGGAATTTGATACGTATGGTCGTTGTTTGCCGTGGTCGGTTGCCTTGCGGGGGCGGTGGTCCCTGCCCTCGCGGGCAACCTTTCAACTTTCAACGCGCGAGCCCCTCTTACGCGAAACAAACCGCTATAGCCTGCTCGCTTCGGAAGTCGCCAAGTGCACTTATACCTGAGACAAAGTGTTATGTCCTGCTTTATCGAGTTGGCGATTTACGGCTGAGCTCTTCCTTCGCGGACTTTCGAACTTGTACCGTGGTCGCGACAACGCCCCAGGTCTGAGAGTATACAGAAAAATTATGACTCGCATCACTGACTTTATAAACCAATAAATCGTTTATTTCAGAAACGTGATGTTCCACAAAAAACGAAAATAAAAAAGAAAATGAAATCGAACCTGTTTTGAATAGTACACACGAAACTCAGAAGCTCCGGGTTCCTGAATTAACAGCTTAGGATCCTGGCCAATGTTAAAGTGACCTGTCGAGCATGTAACACAACGGGGCTCATCAAAGCCAAGAGTATCAATGGCTCGTGAAATTCCGCAAGAAAGCGGAACCGCCACCAGGAACTTCCTTATCGAGCAATGCTTCGAGCGAGACGCTCAGTCTAGAGCTTTAATTGGCAAGAAGGTCTCGAAAAAAGACACAGTGGAATGGGTATAAGAGGTAATTCTCTCGACGCCAAACATGCTCGACCACTCGAAGCGACAATGGACCTGGCTCGGAGCTTTTCCAGCAAACGGCTGCCTCTTCGATTGACCCACTTTCGATGGAACCTTCAGTTTTCGCGGATGCCCGAGCGTGAACCGCTCTGACGACGATTCACTTGTCTACGACAGAAGACAAGATTAGGCGCGTATCTTTGTCTTGGTTCATGTTCCTCAAGTAGAACGTCGTTATGCGAATCACGACTGACAATAGCTGTCTCTTTTAATTCATACCTTCTATACACAAATGAAAAATAGAAATTTAAATTAAAGTATGTTTTGTCTTCTATATGTTGTGATGCGTATTACATATTTTATGCTTTATAAATACTCATAAATTTGTACAAATTTCTGTATATTTTGATATATCTAGACTTGTTATAAATGCAGTCCACACCAAGACATTTTATATAATGCATAAATTATTTGTTCAATTTAACGTAACAAATAGAAAAGCTTGGATTATTGAGCTCGTAAAGAGATATTATCAGCCAATCCGTAGATATCGTGGCAAAGACCGGGGAAGGGGGGAGGGGGGGATGCACGATAATTACGGTAATGCAAGCGCAATGCGTCAACGCGACGATTACATATTGCACGTGTCACGTTATGTGTCAAAGCCAGCCCCACACCTCACGTGTCGGCCGCAAAGCCATTCGACGACACACGTGCC
The DNA here is from genome assembly GCF_026283585.1 of Hylaeus volcanicus. Lineage (NCBI taxonomy): Eukaryota > Metazoa > Arthropoda > Insecta > Hymenoptera > Colletidae > Hylaeus > Hylaeus volcanicus. The sequence continues at coordinate 29,729,568 of NC_071976.1, forward strand.
ACTTATTGCACCTACGCGTGATATAAGTCAGACGTGCTTCGTTCGACTATGCCTTTTTCTCTCCTGGAACGTTTAAACACTCGAATTTCCCTCTTAATGCTCTCTCAACTGTATACTTACCTCGGAAACATGAAATTCTATTACTGCTTGAGAATATTAATCGAGTTGATGCTCGAGAATACTCATCGAAAGGAGTACGTCGTTGATAAACATTTATAGATTCCTCAGTAACTCCTATAAACAGTATATCGTCTTTATATGCTCAAGCTTTATAATTTATGATAATATTTCTGTATTTGATAAAGTTAGAAAAAGGTCAGAGTAATTTAATTTAATTAATTGAATCTTAAAGTACAAACACTCAAATTACCCCTTTGAATACGTTTGTAAATAAACATAATTTATCGTCAAAAGGTTAACAAAAACATTATTAGTATATAATTTATTAAAATATACTTTGACTAGTACTCCTTGCAATAGACTAATTTGGGACATATAATTCTATTTATTTTTATTTATATTCATATATTGTACAATAACTGAATTTTAATTACTATTTTATTTGATATGTATTTTTATACATTTGATCTACTTAATTATACTACTATTCGCATCGTGATGATTCGTTTCATACAACCGCAATTCCACGAAGGTAGGTAATTACATTCATTTTTTCAAGGAAGGAAAACACTTGACGTGAATTTTCATCTTAAACACTCTCGACTCAATTCAACCGAGTAAACAGACGTCTTAATAGACAGAATTAATGAAGACCCTGCTAGTGGATGGGATTGAAGCACAGAAGGTGCATGCAATTGAATCCTGATTCAGGTAAAAACTTCCAACATCCGTTTACTTTGAAGACATAATTAAGAGAACTTGAAATCCAGTTCTTAGCAGCCAGTGAAGAAAAACTCTCGTTAAGTAAACGGTCCGGGGATCCATTAAACAAATGCAATCAATTTTAAGATCTCAATCTTCAAAGAATTCCTTAATTTTATATTTTTTATGATTTCCAAGAAATTAGATGCATTACTAGTCGTACCAAACAAACCTTTGTTTAATTAACAGCCTTCAAATACTCAAAAGGTGATAACAAAATCAAGACTTTACTATTTAATAATAATAAAATTCGTCTAATATTTTCTATATACTGCAAGTAAATTAATTAAATTTAATTAAATTACTTCTGAATGATATTCTGCATAGTTATATCTAATTGGAATTAAACAGTTTTAATAAACATAAAAAACTCATGGAATACTATAAATTTGCGTTCTTCAAAACATATAATTAAATGCATATTTTTAACAATAGAAATATGCTCGACCGTATTTTTTAATCAAACGTTAGACGCAGTTCCCGCAGTTAGAAAGTTCTTTCCAAGTTTCCTCATCGTACTCGCCATGTTTAATCGCAAGGACACGAGTTTTGAGCACTGTCTTGGGTGCCTTCACCTTTCATCGAAAATTTTAATTTTTCCGAAATTACAATTTTATACAAACTTGGACGGGAAACTTCACCAGCACGAAGACAAGGTTTTAACCAAAGAAGAAGGGTTCTTGCGCAAAGTTATCGGAGAATCTACTTGATAACATGACTGCGGGGAAAACGTACAGAAATGCATTCATCCGGCGTTCCAGAGTTTAATATAACCTATATATATATATAGGTTATAAAAATGACCAAGCATAACTCATTTTTCAAACGAAATTAAATGAACAAGATTTAGTTTAAAAAAAATATCAACAAAAAAAATAGTAACGATTGCATGTTGTTAATTCCACTAACAAATGTAAATCTGTTTTCAATCCTTAAAAATGTATGATGGAGTTAATTGTAAAACAATGAGTTGAAAAACTGATCACAGAGAGGCAATCTATCAAATTATCGTTAACAAGTTTCTCGTTAGCTGCACAGCGCTGGATAAGCTATTTACACTTTTTTCTCGGATATTTGCGCAACAATTGTATTACACGATTCGCTCGTAATTGAACTTTGTGGCGCTAGAATTCTCTGCATTGATTTTTTTTGTTTTACCGAAGGCAAATGATTGATCTAATTGATCTAATTTCGGCGTGGACGAAAACACTTCTGCGCGACGTCGTTTATTTAATTAAACGGCGATTTAGCGCGTTGAGCACGGTGACATTAATCTCGCGAAAGCAATTTACACGCCTACGGCACGGAACTCGGATTTTCGTTCACGCGTATGCGTATTTCTATCATCGATCCGTGTGAATCCAATTTCTGCAGGTAAACCATGATCCAGTGTATCGAACACTATGCCGTTTGGTACCTTTTAAATAAAATTCGGTAGATTTGTAGTAAAATGTGTAAACTCGCAGATAACATACAAGATAAAATTACATGTGATTTTAAACAAAATGTGTAAAGTTTCCTTGTACAGTCTTTCAAGAGCTAAGCAGAGCTAGCATAATCGTTCGCGTTCAGTATTTCAAAATTAATTTACTAATGAGTAATTATTTTTGAACACATTGGGATTCGGGATGAAATTTTTGGTTGAATCTGCACATTAACAGACTTTAATCGACAAATAACTTGACCCATTATTATGAAAACTAATTGCGAGACGCAATATGGTACAGCGAGTGGTTTAATATCCACGAGTGTGTTTCCTTAGCAGTGTTTGATCAACGCAGGTGGCATAGTTGAACCTCCTTTGAAATGATTTAATTACCTTGGCACTGGGATGTCACAAGCAGAAGCTACTCGCACCCAGGTTAGCTTACATAACGTTCTTAGCAGCATTAACCTTTGGAGTTGTGTTAACAAAACTATTAACTTCGTGCAATGAATACATTTCACTTTGAATGACATTGTTGGCAAGTTTGAAACATAAACACTTGAAAAGTATCGTCGGAATATCGTTGGACAAGGAGACACCGAGTAATGGAGAAATTACTTTAATAACTTATGAAATTAGTAGTACATAAGAGTGTAGACGTCAGTTGTATAGCAAATTGATCATTTAGATATTCAGATAATAATTCTTAATTTATCCCAAATTCAGTTTCTCAGAAGAATGAGTGACAAACATAATTTTACATGTAAATATAACATTCATGAAGTAATCGAGTAAATAATTACATATGAAATATTTTCAGTTATCTAAACTTCGCATACTTACAATTTAGCGCGCAAGCCGATGCAATGCTAATTACTGATTGACTTTAGACGCAAACAATTGCTCCATGTTTATCGTTCGCATTATTCGCTTGTCGATATTCAAATTAGAGGAGAGTAGGGCAAATCGCAAAAGCAGTAATTTACACGCGCGGTAATCTATGTTAATGCGAATGAAGCCATGTTTACGAGAATTTAAATGAACGCGTCAAGTAATCGAGTCCAGTATTCTCTTCGAAGACAATAAGTACGATATGTGGTGATGAATAAATGCGATAATGCACTCGATGGATTAAATGGGACAAAAGCTGGCCTCGTAGATTCTAAGAAACAAATTTTATACAAACTGGCGTATATGTATACCACACTGGAATAGCTGCTAAGTGAATGGCTAGTAAGAGCATGTTCAAAAAGATAGAAAAATTTTGAAAGATTGCAGTTATGATACTCATCAAAGCAAAGAAGGAATGTGACCTAACTTGTCTGCCTCGGGGCACCTGCTCGGACCAATATTCCTGTCACAACATTTTTCTCGTTCTCGAAAATATACGTATAGAGTCAGGAGGAGGTAGTAAAACGTCAAAACTGGCCCAGTCAGCGGAACTGTGAAAGTTTTTTAGCGACGATAGAGCAACTTCTAGGGTCGTGACTTCTGGCTTATCAGCCTGGACGAATTCACGTGGACTCTTCCACCGGGGCTCGACAAAAAATGGCGACGTTCCAGACGTTCGTATCAAAAACTGAAAATTCGAAAGGTTTCGAGCGTCACGGAATCAAAAAGTCACAGCGAATGGGCTATCGCGCTGGAACGCGAGCTGCTCGTAAAACAGAACGGTCTCTTTATTGCTCGGCCAGTAAACTATGTATATTAAACGTAGGAACGCCGCCGTACGGATCCGTGCATTTACAATACGGCCGCGACAACCTGTTGCGGTAACAAGCCCGAAGTAATTTTTGCTGGAGGACGTAGTAATTCTTTCCGTTCCGTGTTTTACGCTCCATGGATGCCTGTGCCCGCCTCTGCGGCTCGTGTCGCAGTCACTTTTACGTTTCACCGTGTTAATTCGATGCAGCTAGGTGTCCTGCGCTTAGGGGTGTCGGTCAGGACTGTGCTCCTAACACTAGATACTACCAATACATTAGTGTGACTAATACAATAATACAAATAAAATCGAATTGTGTTTTATAATTGCATTAGTCAAATGCATGCTACTTCAATGGATATTCTTAAAGTAAATCTCTTCATTATATCTGGAGTAATATTATTTCTTTTAGTATATAATATCTCATCATAAATGTTTTCCAGTTGTGGACCTATATAAACTTGAATTTCTATTTACTTTAAACCAAATAATTCGAAAACGGGAACGTTTGATGCAAACGTCGTTCGATCCAAAGCACGCTAACTTTTCGCGACCCTGAATACAGACACAGTTCTGGAAAAATAATTTCCATACCGGCTAGTTTTTATTTTCTCGGTCGTACCGTACGATTATTTCGTCCTTTATTGCGGCTCGTAAAGCGAAACTATTTTTCGTGATCCGAGGGCAGAAAAATGTGAGTGTCTCTTAAGCTTAGGAATACGAATGTTAAAAAGTCTCGACGAACCGGGCGTAAAAAGTACGACTTCATTATCCCAGACGTAATAATACCGGATTTACGCCGGGGCATCCGCGTTATTACAGTCTCGACGTACCTACGCGAAACCCGTATTTTAAGGAAAAGATAAACATTAGATTACCACTCGAAAAAGTTCATGCATCTTCTGAGGAACGATAGAGTTATGAAAGTAAAAACAAAGGGATGATATTAAACGTGATTCGTACTGTGGTATTACAACTATTCGTATATTTAGAGAGCAAATTCCATTTCTTAATCAATTTTAATTCGTACGAATACCTCAGTTTTTTCTGCATATATATTCTATCTTATTTTCTTCGTTTCATCATTGGGTAAGATGAATTTGTTTTTTAAGTAGTCAGATCGAATATTATCTGGCCAGCCGAGATATTTCTTTCTTAATTCACAGACATATTACAATCAAAGAATATTCATTTCCACTGAAAGTAAAGTAAAAATTCATGACCAGAAGAGGTTCCTAAATAATTCATCTCAGGATTTCAAGTACTCAAATAGCTCTTCCTTACACATCTCAGTTAAAGTTTCAAACATTTTGTCATCGTCTTTGATCAGTCATCTTCGCCGACGTCCTCACTCGTTTTTCACGTAAATTGAAAGAATAAATCAGAAAACTTTATACATGTATCGCGATATATTCATCGCTCACTGGGTGCTCGAGGGAAAGCGAGCCACGCTCGGAACGACGTTCATCAACGGAAGTACGTCGAAGAAGAATCCCTCGCGTTTCTCCGCCATTTAGTGTAAGGCGAGCAAAGAATCTCCTTCGAAGCTACATCGATATCCGTGGTTTTCGCGTAGTTGGTGAACTGGACTAATGTTCAACGTCCCCCGTAAAAAGGCATCGATAAGTGCCGCGAGGAAAAACGATCTCGCTTCGAGAACAGACCTGGAGGAGCTACACTCATACCTCCACCTCTCGAATACACCTTTACTGTTCTTGCAAAGCCATCTTACCACTGGATGGAAGTCTGTTTCTTTTTATTCTCCATTTTTAGCGCAAGAAGCTTCTCAACCAACTTGTATCGCCATGAATCAACCGACCGACGGACAGAGACATTTGCAGAAAACTATTTTACCGTGGAAGAATTAATTTGGAAGTCGTGGACACAGTGACATGTGGCTTAAGAGAGCACCTCACTAATACACTTTAATTGTTTTTTGCTTTTTTGGTCATTCATTTCTTCGTACAACTTCTAGTTAAAATAAGTAGAAGGTACCCTACATGCTGTATTAAGATTTGTTTAAACTCTCAAAGATTTAGAATCTATAATCTCTCGAATATATTGAAAAAGATTACGTTATAACAGTTAGAAAATGCAAAATTAACTACAACTCAGAAATTGGTTCGTTGAATGAATCACGTGAGTAGTTTGAAAATCGGATACAACGTTCCGCGAATGTTAAAAGAATACAGAAATATTACTTACAAGGGCAGCACTTGTAGGCGACCTCGATGTACTTTGGGAGTCCTGGACAAGGATTGCCTTGAAACTTTTTTGGATCAGGGTTGACTGTGCACTTCCTCTTCTTCTGGCAAACCTCCACCACCGTCTGCAACAGTGAGTACTATCGCGTCATTCAGATGACCTGTTCACTTTTCGAACAAACGCGATGGCAAATTAATCTAAGAAATTCGGTTCAATTTTGCTTATTCATTTTGCAAAAGGTTAGGAAGGGTTTTGTGGGCATAAAAAATTAAATAAGTTCTCAGATAAATATTAGGTTGACATTGACTCATCCAATCTCCAAATATTTATCTTCAAATAACGCACGCATTTATGCAATTGATTCGTTTAAATAGTAATAGCAATTTGTTTAAATTCCATTGCCATGTGTTATCGGGAATCAGCCGCTATAGTTTCACGAGCAACGCATTGGATGTCGCGTCAACCACGGATCATCTGGATCCGCATTCCGGTTATAAATGACTTGGTGGTTAACTGAAACCGACGAAACGCGGAGACATTCGTGCATATAATTGCAATTCCCTTCAGTTAATTGTATCCGATGCATCGAATCAGTTCCCCATTTGAAATCCATCAGAAGCAGAGCACGGAGTCAACGGTACGATTCAAATGGCGATCGTGATAATGTTTGGAAGTATTCAACAAATTGTATTTTGTATTATCGTTATTCAATTTAATGTCACCGTTTTGTCAAATCAAACAGAAATGTTTTCGTTTGTCTTTTAAAATACTTATTATTAAATCCAAAATCATTTATTATTGTACGACTTATCGTTTATTTTTTTTTTTATTTCCCAAAGATGCCCCTCGTTCTGGACGTTTACACTAGAATATTTCCTGAAGTCATTATCGATTCGAGTTACTTGACAAAAATGAACGAAAATTCGAGCATTTCTGCGACCATTACGCAAGAGCCAATCTCTTCACGGCAGTGAACAATGCTTTGGAACGTTGTTCATCGGTTTAAATTCCGCGCATCAGTTTTCAAAGTCCGTTCATTACTAAAGGGAAAAACTCCATTAGAGAGCGGACGTGTCATCGAGGACGCGTTCATCTTTCTTTTGCGCTGTTAATTCGCTTTTGTCGGGCGTACCGTGTCATTCGACGATACGAAGAGGAGAACAGAGAGTCAGAGCACGAGGGGTGGGCGTAAGCAACGGGTTAGCAAAGGTAAAAAGGGGAGAAGAGTCGGGTTGCATCGTGTGTCAGTAGGGAGCGCAATACAATCTCAGAAATGCTTTGAAGTCTGATCGAAATTAATCTGACAACTTTAAGTTTTTCTTTCACTTTTTACTACGTCGCTCGCGGTTCTCTTCTTATGAAAATCTCCGCGGACTGTAATTATCGTCGACAAATGAATCTCTTGTCAAAATCTCTGAGCACTGTAGTCAAAAATCCTCAAAATCTGAGATAAAGAGTTGTTCTAAACTTTCAAATTAAATTGTTGGAACGTATAAGAAGCTCTGCCTTTCGCTCTGTTAAGTATAATTAAGAGGATGCTCTTATTTTTCTGGGTTAAACAATATTTTCTTTTGTTAATTTTCTTGTCGCTTAAGGTTTTTAAAATATTTCTACCAACTGAAGAGTTTCTTGTATAAATAAAAATAAATTGAAATAGCGAAATTAGCATTTTCCATAGCTTCCTGATGTTTTCGAGCACTACACGACTGAACAACTTCAAAAGCGACGAGAAAATCGTTAATGAAACTCTCCGAAGGATCTCGGAGCAGTGAGCTCAGTGGCCCAGAATTTGTAGCGCGACAAACATAATTGACTGCTTTTAGTGAGAACCATGGCGCATGTGGTAAATATAACCCGTCAATGTTTGAATATTCCGCATTTTTGGTAAATCGATGTAATCAGATGTATACTGCTCGAAATTTCAATTTAACAAGAAATTATAATAATTCAACGGTTGTATTAAATTCAAAGACAAAAATATTGAATTTAGAGATCTGACGAAGCGGCATGAAAATAATTCAATCTCGTACGTTATTTGAAGGATAATGTACACTGCTTATTTGCCTCGGAAATATTTGAATATCAAAAATCCTTAATAATACCATATCGAAACGTGCGCAGTATATTAAAAGCAAACACTGCTTGTTGCCTTCAGCACAGCTCATATTGCCACTTTTTTTTAACACTAAATATCGATTATACGAGGTGTGCTGGCCGAAACAGTCAATTTATGAACTGTAACAGACATTCTGTACTTTATAACTTTACAAAATTTACTTTACAAAATATAAAACTGTAAATTCTGTTCTTTTATGTTTAATTAAATACAGCGATAAAAACAACGAGCTCTACGGAATACTTGTTGTACCATTGGAACCGAAAATACAGAGGAAAAAGCCTTCCATACGTTGTGACATTTTCTATGTAACGGTCTCGTATATTTCCATTCTCAAAAAATTAAACAGTTTTTCTGTATCCGAGATGTTCATTACAGGACGGAGTCATCGCTTTATTCGCGACGAGAAAGAAATTCAAACATTTTCACAATGTGAATTGTTCTGCTGAAACATTGCTCGTAGTATTTAACGAGGTCAAGACCGCTATTTAATCGAAAAATGAGTAGTCGCTTCGCACGAAGGTTCGACCATGAAATAGCTAATTTTTACTATAGTTCCATCGTTTTTAAAATTGAAATAATAATGAAGATGAAAATTCTCGCCGTTTGAAAAACAATATCTGTTCAACTTTATAGACAGAGAACTTAAATATATATTTTTACAGACAAATATTGGTTTAATAAAAATCTCGATGTGCGCGATGAGAACTTCATTTCTGAAAGAGGGCAAACAGAAGTTATTCAAGTTTTAATTAAAGAAATTCCGTATTTTAAATTTACCCTACGGCGTTTGAAATCTCGATAATAAAAGATATCGTCACAAATTCCAGAGATTCTGTTTTCATAAAAAATTCAGTATCGCTCTGTGCATTCTTTAGCCTTCGTAGAAATCCGACAGCGTACGGATCGAACGACTTGTATTTCAATCTTGTTTTGTTTCTTAAATATATTACGCAAAGGAAGACTTAAAACCTGCGTGTTTTATTTAGCTAAATATTCAACAAAACGATTCTCAATCATAGAACGCATCCTTATTTAAAATTCCTGCTCACGAAACGATCGATGAAAAAACCACCCTTGCGCCATTCTAACGCATTAAAATCCTTCTCTACAAAAGTCTTCGATAAGCATGTGTCTAACACGATGGTGAATATTTTCTCACAGGTTGCACGCATTTAATTATTGGGTTTCTAGGTTTCCTGGCCGCGTTTCTATGCATTTCACGTACGAATGAGAAAATCTCCCGCGGGAGAAATCGATTTCCGGTATACATCGATGCACACGTTCTGGGGTTGGTTCGACCTATTCCTTCCTCACACAGCTCAGCCTTACACGCTCGAACGCTTATCCCTTGCCCCATTAATTCCTCGGTTAACGATACGCTCCTCTATCGTTCCGGAAACAGGATATCATCGGAATCAACCAGAGCCGCAGGTGCGCGAGGAAAATCATTTCGGTTTTAGTACCAGCACGAACGCCGTTGAATTCTGTACTTTTTCACTTGGCGAGCGTTGTCGCTGCATCCAGGCGACAAATCGTTCGATAGAGGGATTCGACTTGTTTCATTTCGATTTTTCATCGAATATAAATAGGGAGCAAGTATCACTGTAGACAACAATTAACCCCTTGCGGTCGTATATGACCGCGACTGTAACGAGAAGTTTGACAGAAATTAAAATACATTTGGTCAAAAAAATGTTTTCGAGTATTTAACACGATAATTGATAACGAATACAGGTAATTATTGGTAGGTCGCACGAATCCAGGAGTGTCACTAAATATTTCACTAATACGCACGATCCACAAATTGAAGTGTAATGCATGAACGGCTAATAATGTCTGTAAATCGTGTAGTTCCGATCGAAACGACTAAATTGGGTGACTGTCCAGGGCAATTAATTTTATATAATCGGCTTTGCATAACTCAATCGGATTTGGGCCATTTAGTGTCGCTTCACCGAATCATTTAGCACACTGATGGCCCGCGATGTCATATATAACATTACTTGCGTTGGTGGCCAGTTGAAAGTCCAGCAAATTCCATTATGCTAATAGACAGAACTGCTACGAACCATATGTGTTAAGACTGTACCCCTGTGTCTTCCTCTGATTTAATTAATTACCGTACATTTTCAGTACAAAGAGTAGTTTTAGTAAAAAGAAATTGTTAAGCTTGATAAATGTCTGAACCAACGTGCTGTTCAACCAATTGATTTTTATTTCGCGACGTTCATTCTATATCCTTATTGTTATTTTTTAGTAACATTAATTCGTTGTTTGATACCGCGACCCAACATTCCACAAATGTTAAAAAAAGAAAATGGACGTTTCAAGCGTACAGATTGAACGTTTTGTGATTTCAGATAAATAAAAAAAGAACAAAACACGAATACGTTGTTAAATGTTAGTATATTCGTAAATGTTTATATATCAGGCTTTGTTTGATATCAAAACTCCTGTAACGAATATTTATTTTGGAAACTGATGGAAATCGTTTTATATGTGGCCAGTTACGGCAACAACAGAATTCAGTTAACAAATTTTACACTCAAAATAGCTATGCGTGAAATGATATTCAAACTGTGTTTATTTTAAAACACGTGTTACGCTGAACTTAGGTAATAACAACCTCAACGGGTAATATTATACAAAAGAAGCGTTTTACAGAAATGACATACGTTATGCTATTACTAACTCAACCTAAATTATAAATATAAACGAGGAATCCTTAGCCATTATTTGCATAATTCTGCTCGCGTTTAAGACTGAATGGGACAATGTCGAATCGTTAGATCCAAAAGGCGCCTAGTCGCTTCAGCTTTTATCCATTCTTATGTGCAAGCCAATTATCCAACAGAAGACATTTCATCGAAAGAAAGGAGGTGAAATTGCGCGCAGTGCGCATTAAATCGCAATTCCAACAAAAATGACAAACACTGCAAAACCTGGTCGTACGATCTGAGGATTTATTAAGTCTCTTCAGCTCTTCCATTGTCGTTCAAGCCGAGAAGCATTTTTTTTGTTTAAATTGGATGACAGTCTTTGAAAACTTTATGACATACTTTTTCTTAAACTGCCAATTTTCGCCTAATCAATCTTCTTGAATCTTAATCTGCTATGTATATCTACGTAAATAAACATACAAAATTTCAAAGGTCTGTGACAAGTACTGTGGCTGCAAAAAAAAATCACGAAGATTGCTACGAAACTGGACAAAAGGAAAGAGCATTCCCTTAAACTTCACTCTCGACGAATGCAAACGCCATGTATTTTCGATTTCGTGTATACTAGATCAACCCCTCGGAAACACTCTTTCTTCCATCGCGGTTTACGATCACTATCGCGCAGTCGACGAAATATATCTCATGGAATGGAAGAAAAGGGAACAGTGTATCGGTGAACGAGAGGAAAAAAATCAGAGGAAAGGAATTCAATCTTTTCGGGCGCTGGGATTTCGAGGAAAGCGATGCGATGAGACATTTCGTCCTAGTCGATTTGAATTTTCAATCTGTTTAGTATACAGGGTGAAGCATTTGTACAGGTCACTGGAATCATTCATTCATTCATTTTTACAAGTGAAAAAGAAATTTCTATAACAAAAATAAAAAAAATAAAAGATTAATGTATCATTCTATTAAAATATTGATGTCCTTGAATTGTCAATGATGTTTAAAATAAATTTAAATTCGTACAGGTGTTTAAAGTGGCTCCAGAAGCATTCTGTACCGGTTACAAAAAGATCAACGAATTCCGAGGGTGACTTTCCAAATCTCTCACCGTTCCTATGTGACGATCTCGATCGACGACCAAGGAAGAAAAAAATTCTTGATACAGGTACCGTTTTTGAAAGTATAATTCTGAAATTGCCTCCGTCCGAATCGTTCGTCGTTAAACTTTATCCTCCTACTTTTACAACCGCGCGAACCCTGCCATATTTCTCCCTTTACGTACAGAATAAGGTCTGAATAATACCAATAAGCGTTCACTTCGAAGACAGTAAAAATTTTATTTTTCCTCGGACCGGATGCAGGACGGACGAAGCGACCGAGATAGGGCTCGATCAGGAGACTCGTGATAACGCCTAACGTTTATGGCAACACGTTTACCCCTAATGCTGGGGTCAAAACAAAAACTGTTATTTATCGAATCTTGCTTGGAAATGGCTTACCTCGGGATATTTCAAAACGTCACGAGCTACGAGACGTAGAAATTTTGCAAACATATTTGTTGCGGAAACAAGTTGGGTGTGTGTAGGTGCATTATTTTCAGTAAGTATGACTTGGTCGTCGGTAGTTTTGGTGTTAAAATATAAAATATGAGGCTAGACCAGAGATACAACGAGGAATGGCACTCAAGAATAAACTTTGAAAATATGTAATTAGAGAATTTTCATGTAAACGCATCCAACGGATTTAATCAATATCAGTGTACTCTATTAAAATGCAAATCTCTTTGAGACTACACTTCAGCTCTTCTCCAGATTGCATCCAGAAGCATGGCTCTTCTTTCTTCATTTTAACCGACGAGTTTCCAGCAATTATGACTTATTTACGCTCGTGAAATTCGAGTTAATGTTTGAAGAGATTCCGGGAGATACCCTTTGGGAGATAGAACACAGGCAACTCGATCATTACGGCTTGATTTTCGCGCTCTCGAACACCGGAGCGTCGACCATCGATTCCCAATTAACTGGAATTTTCAAAGGGGTACTAAGAAGCCGATTTGCATGGGCAAATGCGCCTTAAAGGTCTCCTCGGGCTTTTCCTCGAAAGGAAACTCTTTTGAGATTGAAGAAAGTTCGCGCTGATCATTAGTGGTTAAGAACGCTCGCTTACACGATCATCGAGCAATCTCGTCGTTCGAAAGGGGAATTTTGAAAGTCTGCCAAATCTCGTTTTGCCCCTTCCTCCGGAACGAAGAACACGTGAAACTTCTCGAGAGGGTCACGAAAATCGCTTCCACTGGGAAAAACAGCGTGCCAAAGGCTGGTAGGGAAAATAGAGGGGGAGGGGGAGGGGGAGTAGGACCAAGTCTGGAGTACAGTCACGAATTATTGCGTCGTAATTAAGGATTTCAACTGTCAAGAAATCTAAAATTAAAATTAAATTTTAATTCTTTCGTATCTGTGTATTTATTACAGTTTTTATTTTTGCTAGACGTCTTATGATTTAAAGTATAATATACAACGTACGATATACTTGCACTTGTGTATACGTGCACTTTTGAAACTATGCAACGATAGATGCACCTTGTACAAAATTATTTTTAAAAGAAACATTAGACATAGGAGTTGTAGGTGAGAAACGCTAAAAGAAATCAAAACTGCCATCATTTTAGTGAATTTTAATGCGCAAATAAAGAACTTATTTATTAATAATGTATAGTCAAATTTTAATTGAAAATCAAGACAGAACAGAGATTGTTTACATCGCTGTGTCCAGAACTAGAAAACACTTCTCTGCGATATGGCCGCCATTTTGAATAAAAAAATGTATATTCATGTAATACGAGCACCAACATTTCGTACATATAGTTTCCCCTCTAATAAATTTTTATAGAACCATGAATATTTTATATCTTCGACCCTTAACCCTTTCTCTGCCTGGATGCTCCAGGCTGATTTGAATTCTACGCTTTGCTGAAAAATTAAAACGCGTTTAATAACAAACTTTTTCTCAAAGAGAAACCAATGTATATGCAAACTTAGGTTGATCGAGTGTAGAGTTTATGAATGAAAATATGTTCGTTCTTTCGTAAAGCGATAGGAAGAACACTGCAGTGATTGCTTTCTGCGTTAGTTTATCTCAGATAGATGGTGGTGTAAAGAATTATTATTTTAATCGTGTTTTCAAACTTGTTTCTTCAATCATTTTTCAAATCGTCATATATTGCTACTATAAAATATTATACATGGTATTAAAAACCATTATTTCAGTTGAAACTTCAATTAAAAATTATGGTTATAGGAATGTTTGTGCAAATTTATATTTTGGTATATTATTGACTTTAGCACAATTTCGTAAACTTCTTCGCATTCCCATTTGCCAAAAATGGATAAATATCCGCAGTCTAGTTATAACTATTAATACTGATTGCGAACATCACACATTAGATTGCACACGAGCCAAGAATACAAAATTATTACAAAATTACAAAAAATAAATCTCGGCCCACTCTAACTGTGAAACTGTGTTTACTTTTAAGGTAAAACACGCAGAGTGAAACGAATTCACGGTTTCCTCCCAGTTAGAGACCCAATTTCGTTGAAACCCTCGTTAGAATGTGAACAGAAAATAACGAGGCCGAGTGGAAAGTTTTAATTTTTAAAGCTCGCTAGCGTTAAGTTTTTCAAGGGCTGCAAAATTGCGTACCGTAATCTTTTACTTAATGCCCGCGTTTAATACCAGGCTCGCCAGTGTTCCCGCGAAAGAGATCTCGTTTACTTAAGAAAATTCTTGGGAATACACCCGGTGGAACCTTTAATTCACGTGCCCCCCTCCCCCCCCCCCCCCTCACCCTCCCCCCAACACGTTCCCGTAAATCCGAATAACGTTTCCCGTGGTTACAGGGCCAGGAATAATAAATGTTACCGTAGCAATCAGAATAGCGGGAGTATTTTGGCGCGATGCCATCCGACGTTCGAGGACTTCGTTTCTCTTAGCTACCGAATTTGGCATAACGTTTCTCGTGTAACGTTTCCGATAAGCCCCATTGAAAAACGTAAACGAGTGGAATTGCAGTTGCTTACGCCGTCAGGGGTAATCGCCCTGTGCTAAGTGAAATGAAAGAAACGGAGGAGAGAAGTTCTTGTTCTACCACGTACTTGCATGAATTGTTATTTCTATCAGCTGTTTTTGAATACTGGAAGTACTTGTGGGAATTGGTGTCAAATTGAGCGCGCTTGAGTAGTTTTTGGAGGGAATAATTTACCCTGTGTGAAATAATAATTCGAAACTTGAGAAATTGCATAAAAATCAACACTTAAAAGTACACGTTGATCTTTCATTTTATTGCCGGTGTTAAGTACGTATTTCGTAGCCCCTAGTAGCCTACATTTTAAATTTAGTATCAAACAGTTGGACCAATCTTAGGATTCCCCGTTAAAATTTCATCCTCGAGAAATCCTCGCAGCTGGTAAGACCTCGAACGTAAAGTGAATACATTCCATTCCAACGGCAAAGTGTTTAGCTGGAAAAAAGTTGTAAGTCGGGCACAGGGGATAGCCAAGTGAATAAACGAATAGGTAGAGAGGTCTGCAAAGAAAGATAGGAACCGTAGGCGACCGCAACATCATTGGCTGAATAAGGGAAGTTATTTTATTCTCGCCACTAGTGCTGCAGTGGGGATCACACACAATACTTCCCTTCTGGAGCAGTGGAAACGTAAAATAGGAAATCAATACGAAATCCTCGTACCTCTTTCCTGGCCATTGGACAACCGCGAAAATTCCTATTGTGGCTTCATCGATAAGTTATTATCGTTGTAGCGTGGCTTACCAAGGGTTTTCCCTGCTCTGAAGGAATTTCTACACCATTCGTCCACACAAGCTACCCAGAATTCGACGAAATCGAATTTTTCCCCGAACAATTCAAATTTCTCGCGAGATGTCAACGTACTTTTGTTCGACGGAAAAAGTTTAGGTTTTGAAAGCTTCAAGCTAGATTCACAGTGAAAACTAAAATTTGGTCTGATGCATCAAAATTTCGTTCCTACCAAAATAACGTTAAGACCTTGTTAACTTCATCAGGGTATTGGAAACATTTTTGATTGAATATCTTAACTGTCAATTTAAGCCTTCATCATTTATACAATCAATACTCGTCGAGTTCACCAATAAAATTTTGCACGATTTACGTATAATAATTAATCACCTGAACTCGTAATACCTCTACAGATTCAATCATTTATTTATCAGTTACAAAATTGATCAATTCATCTATACATACAAATAACCAAAAAAAAAAAACTCCTCAAGATATAAAATAAAACTCATGTACCAGACTATAACGGGACCTTCTAAAAAGTGTATCAATAATAAAAACATTTGTCGTTACACCCTTTGAGCCAAATTGGATGATTGCAGGGAGAGGCGTCCTCCCGAATTTGTTCCGCGATATCCAGAGAACCGAATTTAATGAAACTCAGGAAAGCCAGTTTTCTTCGCGAGATACGTTCCACGTAACAGCTAATTGTGTACGCAAACAAGCACAATTTCGCAAGCGAAACCTGGAAACCCAGTTCGCGTTACTAATCGCTGTTGCGCGAAGCAACCCGCAAATTACTCCTCCGGCTGACGAAAACCCTGAAATCCTCGCAGCGGAACATACGGGACGCTTCATTCCTGGAGATCGCAGGCCCCGTTTGCTCGTTTCTCTATCTTGACGCTGCAGAAAGGGGCGAATGAGCATGGCGAAAGCCGGAAAAAAACAATTTTTTTCCCCCTCAAAGCCTGGTTAGACAGGATTCACGGGTGGGCTGGAGGCGAAGCGACTGGAAACGCGGTAAGCAACCGCGATTCTCGTTTTATTTCAACCGCGAACGAAATGTTGAAGGAAAACTCGACAAGGGTTGAGGTCTCGAGGGCGCGCGAAACGTTGCTCCTTTTTCGGTGGGAATTCAGTGGCAATTCCGAAGTAGTCTCGTACCTGGCACGCGAGCAAAACGCGAGGAAAACCGAGAGGCGGTAGGGGATGGCCACCATTTAAAAGCCACCTTCGGAAAGATACCGGGTACTGACCTGAAAACGACACTTCCCTGTCTCGTCGAGCGTGTGCAGACCGACAAACTTACAGCTTCCTATTCTATTTTGACTCACCTGCTCCGCTAAATACAGTATTCAATCTCTAACCGATCCTGAAACTACGTTCGGTCCTCTTCAGTTTGCGTTTTTAGTAAAATGTTTTTTAGTACTCACCTGTAAGTATTCTAATAAACTTTTTGTTTTTGATGGAGATTATATTTACAGAGAATGCTAGCGAAGATGTAAAAAACGTCTCATAAAACGTACATGCATGGCCACTAACGTCGATAACAATTGCGAAGTCCTGTCTCGTCTCCAATTCGCGAGCAAAACTAAGGCGAAGAGTCCGAGGGGACGAAAGAGACGCGAGGAGATATAGCCGCCATTTAAAAGCCACCTTCGAAAGATAGCGGCAACTGACCTGAAAACGACACTTTGGTGTTTCGTAGAGCGTGAGACCAGCACACTTGTTCGACGAAAGAAGCACGGCTCGAAACGGGGATTCTGGGCAACGTAACCGAGAAATGCAGGGCAAATGATAAAAGGCGGTCAAAATTCGCGATGCAACCGAAAAGGAGGCAATTCCTCGTACAAATACGAATGGGAAATGCGCAGACAAATATTTCTCCAAGTGTCTTCTTTTTAGAGAAAATTTATGTAGACAATTTCTGGGATGCGCGTCTGACCATTACTCGACATTTTTATTTGCGTTTGTCTAAATTTTATGAACGCTAACGATGTGTGGTAGCACCCCTTCTCTTCAATTACCCTTCTTTTCTCTCAATACCTGTAATACCTTCTGAATGCTGTCTACGAGTTCGACTAAAGACTAGAGCTAGTAAGGAGAACACTTAAAGTTCACCGAATTCCAGTTTGCAAATGGCGGAGAGAGAGAGAGAGAGAGAGAGAGAGAGAGAGAGAGAGAGAGAGAGAATATATAGATATAGTATAGATATATATGTACATCTCTTAAAAGGTGGAAAGGTTG
>NC_071976.1:29747636-29830419 GCF_026283585.1 Hylaeus volcanicus
TATATATATATATATATATATATAGAGAGAGAGAGAGAGAGAGAGAGCCATAGACGTGCAGCGTACACGAAACATTAAAGCTCGATACGAAATCTCGGTGGTGAAAGGGTCTGCATCGAAATCTTTTTCAGGGGGCGTTTCCAGTGCAAGAGCTTACAAACCTAAGCAGAGGTTACGAGGGTTGAACCGTACAAGGGTTAACTCAGCGAAGTGGATCCGATTTACGATTCCTTACGGTTCGGTACTTCCTTCGCAGGAGGAAGAGGGGGTGGTAGTCGGAGGGCGCCAAGGCAATCGTCTGCGTCTTTCTTCTGGATTAGAAATCAGGGTTTCGTGAGAAGCCAATAAATATAAGATGGCAGATAAACTTTCCAAACAGAGAGGGCGAAACGTCAACTCTGGAATAGCCAACTGTAAGCCTTTTGTAGAGTCGAATCGGACCACCTGGTGTACTATGCTTTACGACGGCACTTATTCGAGTTACTGTCTGGCGGAGCTTTGTTTGCCTTGCGGAAAGGTGCAAAAAAATATTTTAAGCCACTGTTCGACTCGAAGGAAATTTAACGAGATGGTGTTTCACTTTATGTTACTATTCTGAGCACCTTTGTTGTCTTTCATTCGAAAGAAGTGTCTAGAAGTGGAAACTATATGTTTTCAATCAGCTTTGTTTGCCAATGAAAACTTTAATCACATTACAGGAAGGCTTAACAAATATTTTTGATGACATTTTAATTCGAAGGAAAGTTAAAAGGTTACTAACAGTTGACACAGCAAAAATTTAAAAATTAAACGAACGAAATAATAACTAAAAATAAATTGGAATAATAGGCAAATTTGTATATATAATGTTATACACCTGATGAAACCTATACAAATATTTCCCCTCGCAACCAATAAAAATCCATTCCTCGATATATTTTAAATCGATATATGAAACTACTAAGACGTGAAATATTCGATACATACTAATTAAAGGCGCACACGAATAATTATTAAAAATTCCAGGGGAATTGTAGCCCACAGTGAAGGGTTCCAGCGGTTAAAAAAATCGATTGGGTAAATAGATGCTTTCTTGACACATACCTGCAGCGCTTGGGGCCAGACGCATACGTCATTCAGTTTGTCCTCGGCAAGCCGCAATGGATAGTAGGATGTGCACCCTCCGGTGCCATTCGCCCCTGCCGAACCATATTGAGCGAGAGCAACAGAAATGGTAGTGCCAATTGGACATTTTAGCGTCATCAACTCCTCGTCGCAGGCTGCGCGCTGGTAGGTCTTCAGGGTGCCTGATAACAAGGCTGTCGTTTTAATATCGTGACCATAAAACGTAGAACACGATCGGTGTTTGAAGAATGGTTGGCATCAAATATTGGACCAAGGGATCAAATTATCAGGGAATTTGTTACGCCACGAGTAGGTAGGAAGTAGTATACGCGCAAAGTTTGCGTACAGTGTATGGTATTTATATGTCACGATTTGGGGTGAAGATTATTGGATCGAGCGTGTAAAAAAAGAGGTAAATTGTCGTCGGAAGGGTATGTAAAAATAAAATTGATTTAAGGGGATGTAAAATAGGATATGATAAATTGAAAGGAAATAGGAAGTAGAAGGCGTAGAGTGAAGAAATCGCGAGGTATATTTGGTAAGTGATAGGATTGATAATATTAAAACGTAAATTGGTGGTTAAAGAGAGGCAAATAGGTTTCAAAAAAATTATTTTAAAGTTGTATGATCGAGGTAAGTAGACACGAGATTATGGATAATTATATCACGATGGTATTCAACGACATTTAACAATTATTAAATAAAAAGTCCTCCATGGTACACAGAATCCCATGAAAATTTCCCAATCGAATTCAAAGTTATGAAATTGAAAAAATTATTCGCGGTCCGATTATTCGACGATACGTGGAATTATTAAATCGAAAAATGGTTTACAAATTTAAATATAAATTTGAATGAAATGAAATAAAAATCAGAATCGCAGAGAAATTGCCGATAGGTCCAGCGACATCGAATATCGGCGAGCACAATGAGAAACAGGCGCAGAGACACGCATACACGGCGATGTATGCAAAATCGACAGTGGATGGTCGCAATAAAACCGATTGAAAAGAAACGCGTATAAAAGGGAGGTTGAAAAGGGCGCGAATTCACAGGGACGACAGGAAGGAAGGAAACACACGAGAGCGGAGGGATCGATCGATCGATGACCCGTAACGGTGTCGCCGCAATGGTGATCAGTTCGGAGGGATTCGCGGTAATTAACGAGTGGATCAATCGGGGATCGGTCGAACGGCGATGTATCGATGACACTCGCGAAAGCGCCGCCCGTTTCGTTTGCACGCGAAATACACGACGTCCAAATGACGGGACACGTTTGTGGAATTCGGTGGCGAGTTTGCACGCGGGACCGCAGACGTTTCGTTAGGGGAAATTCATGGACAGGTAAGAATAGAAACGACGTTAAACGAAGATGATGTTAACAGGCAAAATTGAAAACGTTTCGAAATCAATTGTTCGTTCAGTCGTGATGGTTAAGAGTTTAAAGAGAAGAGTTTATGCAAGATAAAGGTAGAATGAGTAGTTTTATGAAGATTTATAATCACAATTGAAAATGGCGGGATGTTGAAATAATATTGAATGGTGGTGTAGGAGATAGCGAGGTTTAGAAATAGTAAGGAGGAATCGCAGGAAGAGGTATAGGTATAGATATATAGATAATAGCGGTGGAATTTAAAGCGTAATACGAGAATGGTAATAAATGGTTAGTGAAGGGTAGAGAGATAGCGTTAGTAGAAGGCATGTTTTTGATGTTATTTAAGACGAGAAAGCACGATATAGAGCAGTGGAGAGTAGCAGTGCGATTAAAAGCAATCAAAGGATGAGTAATGAGCGCAATTAAGTCATTGAACCGAGAAGGTATACAACGGAACGTTGGTGCACCATTGCGGTCATCAGGGGAATGGTTCGTTAGTATGGTAGCGTGGTCACCACCCCCCGTGATTTATTAACGTGTCATTGTTGTCACCGTCACCACGGTGTACCAGACATTGTGGTCACCATCCCAACGACACATCGTCGAGTTATCGTGGTCGCCATCACCAGAGTTAATCAGCGTGTAGTTGTTACCATGTGGATTGTAAGGGTATCGTTGTTGTGACCGTCGCCATTGCCATCACCAAAATCACCGACACAGCCAATGGAAAAGCGGGCCACAGAAGATAACATGAAAAAGAAAAGAGAAAGGCGTCTGTTAGCTAGGGAAACTTGTGACAAAGATACTATTATAGAAATGTGTATCTTATTTACATGTGATTTTTATCGTTACGTCCAGTAGGCATTGCGTTGATGACAAAATATATTAAAACACCTAAAAATACCTAATACATACTCGCACACTTGAAAATATAAATTGCAGTAATATTTGGTTCAATAATTCTATATACCCGTATAGACATAGAGTATTGGTTAAGAATGAGCAGGAACATGTTTCCTTTAATTTAAATTGACCATGAGCAGACAGGCAGATACGTGAGGTACTCCGATCGCTGGCTGGATCACACTCAAACCACATGAAAGGGAGAAGAGGCGCGGCGAAATTTCCAGTCTTTTCGAGCATGTGGGACGATCCGATGGATCGCAGTGGAAGTAGCGAAGTCGATAATTCACCCGACCAGACAAGTGCTCTTCAAGGAACATCTGCCCGACACTGGGGATCGTTCCGACTCTCCTGCCTCGTTCGCAAAGCCGCGATGGAACGGTACCTTCGAGGTACCATTCGAAACGGTAACGTCATTTATGCGGGAGAAAAATAAATTTCGCTGTTGCCTCGGCTTAATTGCAACGCCATCGAAACGAATTAAGAAGGGACCGACCGTCTTTGGCGCATCGCGCAAACGCGATGGAACCTGAGACGAAGTCTACTACCTCTTCTTTGTGTTTCATTCAGAGGTGTTCAAAATGGAGTATGCAACTTCCAAACGCTGGCAATTCTGTGAACACAGAGCGTAAGCAAGCTTTGAATGGAAATTGTGGGATAAACGTGAGCTTTCGATTGGTAATAAAAGGCAAATTTGCAGGGACAAGTGTATTCGATGTTTGCTCTTCCGGAAATGAAATACTTTTGTTTCTAGATTTACAAGTGGCTGACGAGTGTGGAACTCAGATATGGGATATCGTTCTAATTAATTTAAAAAAAAAAAAAAAAAGAGTGATTAATATGAGAAATAGAGTAATGCGTTTTGATCAGTATAACCTCGTTTGTAAATGTTTACCACGACTAATAATTCCGTCAAGTATCCCTGGGTTGATTTCACCGCAATCTGATACCAACCGACGCAACGCACACTTTGCTACATTACACAGTTAGCGTCGGCCGGAGCCAACGAAATACAATTCAACGAGATTTCCAGTGCTCCGTTATTTTTTAATACGTGTTATAAAACACATAACCATTGTCCGCGGGATTACCAGCGCGTAATTACGCGAGCTGGGATCGTACATCCTGAAAGCTCGTGACAGCGGTTTTTTGTCCTGCGGGCTCGTGAACATTTCAATCCTTCCTACTCTTCACCTAGCGTTTCAATGGCGCGGTAACGCCTTTATGAGGCCATTTCTCAAACTTGCAATATCGCTGCGCTCGTTCTTCCGTCTCATTAACTCCACGCGCTCTTTACAAGTGCACCGAGATAAGATCGGCTACGTTGAAGATACCCAGACCGCGTTCGCTGGTGGCATAACGCGTAAGACGAGTGGGTCCGAGTGGAACCACTTTGCAACGATGATTATTCCACCTCTCCACGGTCGGAATTAATTCTCGGCCTGACACAAAAATTAATTACGCTGGGATATTTTTCGACAACTCACTTTAATACTCGTAGCTGAAGATAAGAATCGTTTCAGGGGTGCGAAAGTTTTGTGGATATGTTAATTCAAACATTTATAGTAGTAGTAGTACTCACATTGCCTATTTGTATTCATACTTTAAAGTACAATACTTATTTTGCCATAGGATTTGCACAAACCTCGAAAACTTTAGAGATACGCAATAATAATTTAAAACTACTTATCTGCGTTCTTAAAAAATTCATGCTTCCATCTTTCTTAGAAGCGAATGGATTTATACAGTTTTTCATCTCAGATACTTCGGCTCTTCAGGCATTTTTCTTTTCAGCTCGCACCCCTACAGCCCGCCACTTCTTTAGCATTCTATGTTCGTGCTTTCCTTTATGAGGTACTCTCGGTCCACCCACCGCCGCAGTTTGCAATTTTTATATCATTTAAAGACTTCAAACGTCCTGCACAAAGGAACTTGGTTCCCATTCTCTATTTCTCTCTTACGCATACATCATGTACAAGTAAATTTAACGTAACAATAGCGTCCACGTTGGATTACAATTTTCCCTCTTCTCGGAATTGTAATTTCTGCGTTTGAAACTCGTTTAAGTGGTTGCTCCCTAGTCGTATGAACCGTGCATTTACATATTTCACGTTTTCGACTCGAGTTCCGAGTACGACACAGAGAGACAAACAAATACGTTTCACGCTTCGCTGCGGAACAGTGTATTAGGAATTGCTAAATTTATCTCTGTGCACGAACGTTAGTTCGAAATTGTTTCTCTTGTTACCCCTCGACGATGGTAAATTATTTGTGGAGCGAATTGGGTGCTGATATATAATTTCGTGGAGTTATAATGAGTCCCGCAATTACACCGAGTATCAATAATCATGGTTGGTATTGGAGACTTTAAAATTGTTATATTTTAATAATAATTACAATATATTATAAGAGATTAATTATAATTATAATATTTTCAATAATATAGAATATTGTATATCGATGGCTACGCACGACTCTTTTAAATTAGTAGCTGTCGTAGAATCTGAGCTGACCTATCAAAAATACCCCATTCGACTGACCAATCTCATTAAGAGCTGAAATTCGTGAAAAAAGTAGATTACGTAAATGGGTATCAGGTTAAAAGGTGACCGAGGAACGCGATTCGTGGGATCGCGGTAGAAGATTACATTTATCAGGAAAAAAAGAGCAAGCGGATAAAGGGTTAGTCCTCTCGAAATAGCCACTACTTTATATCCTCGATATGGGATCTGGCTGGTCGTAGAATAAATTTCTGCGGTTTCGAATGTATCCTTATACGTACGTGAACGTTTTCCCGCAGCGCGTTCGACGCTGTAGCGTTTCCACTTGCGGGTTTTTATAACGTTCGGTGCTTGAAAATTAATGATTCCCGTTCGGTTTCGCTTCGAAAACTACGCTCAACGTTTTCCCATCTTCGTGTTCGTGTTTTTGTCACCGTATATACAAGACTACGGTAAAACAGGAAACGCTTGGGGACAAAATTCAACGCAATCGAGTTTTTGGTACCGCGACGGTTTAATTCAAAGAGAGAAATTCGATATCGAGCTGGTGCGACGTTGAAAATTGCGGCTCCTTTGTCATTTTTCTTTGTGAGGAGGAGCGACTGAATTGAAATGAAAATTAGTACACGTATAGTTCTTCTAACGCAGTTTGATATGACAATTTTTTGCTTGTTTTAGTCGCTGCATCTATTAAACGAGATTTGATACGAAGAAATGTTGACCACGATCATTTGACTGATTTTAATAAAAAGAATTATCGATCTGGATCAATTACTGTACATGAACTAAATACTTTAAAAATTAAGAATATAATTGTAAACAAATCTATAGTTTCTGGTTTAATGGGAGACGATTTAAAAATACTTTATGGGCCATTAAAGCAATTATTATAAAGATGTATGTATTTTTTTCCAGTTACTTTTCAGGAATATAATAATTATCCAAACCAACTTACAAACACATGTGTCACTCACCATAAAGATCTTATTTTGCAAACTAACCTAACCTTGCAAATTTAAGCTCACAATAAACAACTTCTGGGATTTATACTACAAAACAGCATCAGAAATATGTTTCAATTCGAAAGCGAAACGTGGAAAAAAATATTGCGAAATTCTTATCCGGATAAGAATTTCACACATTTTCGGTTTCAGACCATCAGCGGTCTCGAATGTACACGTATTGTTGGCTCGCGGTGTGTATGGCAGCACCGTACACTCCGGTATCCTCGATCCTCTGTTAGAATGCACTTTCATGAAACCGACGATCGATTTTCATTCCACGCTGATTCATTTGAATTCTGAAAAGCCCTTGGACGAACGATTGCCTCGGACAAAAATATCTTACATTGTGCGGGGCATTGTAACTGGGCGCTGTGGTATCGTCGAGCCTTGACTGCAGTCGATGCACCGCAATGCAATCTATATCACGTATGCAAGTGCGAGGATCGAGTCACTGTACGAGCAACTCGTCGTGGCGACCATTCAGATCACGTATAGCTCCCGTTAAGGCAGCTAGCTAAACGTTCGTCATATCATCGCGATAATTTCGCTCGGGAGTTGGCTGAAACCTCGTGTTTTCATCTGTTCTACGATCCCTGGAATATTTCATAAAAATGACAAAGAAAAAAAGCAAAAGTCTTGTTAGTGCAAACTCTAACAGCATTATAACATAATTCAAAGTTCAGCTGTGGCAGGTTCGTTTGTCAGAGATTCGTAACACCGGCAACCAGATTACCAACAGATTCCACCCTCGGAAAGCGTCACCTGAAAGGGGCAGTTTTGTTTGAAACACGTACCGCGAGCTTCCGGCCGAACACCAAGTATTTCTGTTTTCCTTTCCTCGTAAAGCTGCCCCGTAAGATGTAAATACGTAGGCAGCGCATTTATTGCGAGTGTATTTTCCGAGGGGGCCGCGATTTCAGCTGTTCCGTGGTTGACCTCCTATTTCAAGCGTATCCTGTCCACGTTTTCACGCTGGACAAGCCGCAGAACCCTCCGGGCGACACAGTGTGATATTTTGTATACGCGGAGAGGGTGGAGCCGGAAGCAAGACGGTAAATTCGAGCGTTTATTCAGCCGTGTACTTCCGAGGAAGAATGGGACAACTTCCTATACAGTAAAAATGTTGAGATACGAGTACAAAGTCACTAGGCCTTGATTTGTTATTTGTTCAATAGTAATTGGAAAATTATGTACGTTTATCGATTCAAATGTAAGAAATTTATGTAATGGTATAAATATGAAATACATAGGAATTTAATATAAGAGAACTGCTTGTAACAGAATATTGAATGTCTCTAAAATTTCATAAAAATTACAATATACAATATAGTCCTATAACTATTCATATCCTCTATATTCATTAAGCACATTTGTCTAACTTAAATGGTAAACTTAAACTATCCAAATAAATGTTTCATTATGAATATGTGCATGACTGTATAGATACATTTGTAAACATATAATTCCAATTTAAAATACATATATTGGTTAGTCTATCAAAATTGAGACTCTGTTCAATTAGCACGGAAGGAGCAGCGATCGCATACAAGCCTGCAGCAAGGTAACAAGCGCAAAGTCACAGAGGTAGCAACCCAGTTGGCTGTCAAAGCCGAGGGACAAGCTAATAGGCGAAATTCCGTCCCAACTTGGACGAGTTTCGATTTCGTCGTTGAGACGTCGAGACGAAACAATGGGGGCTAATCAAAAGCTCACGAGAAATTTCCTTCGAGTTACCTGCAATCAATCAATCCGTCGAACGAACTTAACCCGAGTTAATTTGTCTATCAGTTAATCCGAGCTTTAAGGGGTACTCGAAACGAAAGCTTACCGTCGGATCAGCGTAACATCCCTGCGATCGAGGCTACGCTGAACGCTGGTGTAAGTGTCTACAAGCTGCGTGTTCCGGTACATGGTGGTTAACGAGGTACGCGGTGACCAAAAATCGTGCTACGTTCTGCGGAACGGAACGTGCAACGTACTTGAGAAATTGTATAGGCAGCACAACAGTTGTTCCGTTTCTTTGGCTAAAATTTTGGGGAATTCAAAATGTATCTCGAAGAATAAATTCATTGGTGCTGTGCAAAATAATTATTACATTGAATTGAAAGCTCAGAATTCATTATATAAAAATCCTGAAAAAAGTACACGAATATGAAATGTAAATGTCAGGAAGTCAACTGTAGAATTTTCTCAGATTGGTTCAATATACTTGGATACAAATTCTCACACATTCGAAGGAAAATGACAATTTTGCCAAATAGCAGACATTTGTGTATTCAGATTTCGGAGTAATTGAAACGCCATGAACGAATGTGCGCATAACACGACAGACACAATTCCTAAAATTGTGTACACGTTCGCGCGACAATGGACGAGCGAGAAAGGTATTTTAAAAATTAATTCTCGTTTACCATTGGTCTGAAATACAAACGGAAACTTGCAACGTTTTATTCGTCGTCGAATTTTTAATGTCACGTGTAGCGACAGCGTTAATTGGAACCGTTGGGTTGTCACCGGGGAATGGGTTACGAGTGAAATAATTTTTTGTGGAATACGTACCATTAAAATGCAGTGAATGGTTCATATAACTTACATAATGTATCTACTTCAACGTATTATATAACATATTTCAGCATATTATATAATATTCTTGTTTCTCTAAAACAATATGTTATTTTTCCTAATTTGATTAAAAATGTCCTCGATTGTACTCTCTCTGAGTCAATCAAAGCCGACCATTTTTAAAGCAATCGTTTCTTCGACAGCGAAATCTATGCAGTATTCAAATTCCGTGGTTCATCGTCTTCCAACTCCAAAATCACCGTATCTATTTCGCAGTGGAATTCGATCAATTACGTCGTAACGGAAACCGGAAGACCGTTCGACCTGCTTACGAGGCAGCCCCGAATAAGTGTGCCTCCACCCCCGATCTTTTCGTTGGAACAACTGAAATCTGGAAACGATGCCAACTTTTCAGAACTCGACGTCTGCCTCTAGAACGTTCAACCCCTTTCCTGTGAGTCAAAGTGTTGCCTTTGTTTTCAGCATTCGCCAATCCAGAACGATGCATTCTCGTTTTAAATGAAGGCCAACGAATATTTAGAAACTAACTTTCGTTGCAAGATTACCTTATCGAATCGTGATTTCCTCTGAAATACACATCATACAAATTTCTTGTTATACAGAGATTTCCGAAAAAGTTTCTGCTCGAATTCCTCGTGAAATCGAGAGCAACCAGCTAGATTTGCATTTCTAATCGAACACTTAACGTTTCTGAATCCTAAAAGAAGTGTGTTTTAGTGAATTTAATATGTTTCGATAAATTCATAGTTTGAATTTGGCCACTGAGTAATGAGTTACAAAAATAAAATTGATAAAACATCTTATTGACATTAAATTATATGAAATGGGACAGAAAGAAAGCAGAGAAACCGTTTTTTAGTGGAATTTTCCGCATCTCGACCTTGGATTACGTTGAAACCGAATCATAAAGCGTAGTAGAACGAATCTTAATTTTTCTATTCCCGTGGCCAAGTGGACAATTCAGATAATCTAGCTAATGGAACGACATGATTGTCTGTCTTAACGATAACAGTTTAATCTCATATATTTAGCCAAGCCGTAAGCCAAATGCGAGGGCATTAATTCTCTACCCTACTGTTTTTGGCACAGGGATACTCCATTTTTTGCTTTAACTTTAAAAAGAAAATACTGTTTTTACATTAGTACAAATATCCTGAATATTGGTTCTTAGCATATGTTGCTTAGCTTTCATACACAATTTCAAAATAGTAATTCTTTAAAATAATCATAACAATTTAATAAATACACTAAATTTGTCTAAAAAAAATACTAACATTTAGGAGCTTTATTATCATACCAATATTTAAGATTTTAATATATTCTTTATATTATATTTAATATATTTATTTCATAATTTCACAATACATTGTATTTTCTCACAGAGATGGTATTCTCTCTTTCTCTCTACTCTACTCCCAGTTTTCAGCTTTGGTTTCGCGTAAATTCTACATTCGTGATGTAAAATTGTCTATAAAGCTTGCGTTAAACTACTAAACTGTATAAATTTATTTTGGTCAGTATTAAAGCCAAATACAGGAGGCTACTATGAAAAATGTAAGATAGATCAATGTTCACCACGACACCATATAGCATTCGAGTATTTCGAACGCTTTCAGAACAGATTAAATAAACAACGACCGATCGTACACGTATTCGATGGATTTTGCATTCACGATGCATTCAAATTTTTCGACATCATTACGAGGATAATATATAACTGCGATTGAAATTTTATGATCACTATTCCACGCGCTGTAGGAAGTTACGTATAGTCAGTGTAATCCATTAATTTCAGGGAAATTGAAATCTGCCACCGACGGAATGGAATCCCGCGATTATAAACTGCAGCTGGAATCGATTTCACCTAGAAAACAATTTTCTCAATTAAAATCAGAAACTGAATTAGTTTTCATCCAAAGAATAATAATTGGATACTTCAACTGTAATTTTAACAAGGCAGTAATCCAAACCAAGATCCAAGATCCAAACCACCTATTCATAAAATTAATATTCTTGTTAGAGAAGCATTGCAAAAATATGTTATTCATTTCTTCATTATTTTCACTTGATTGAAATATCAATCATCAATTCAGATAACTTTTGTACAATTTGAAAGGGTCTCAAAACTTGAAGGTTGAAAATGATTATTGTAAAATTGTCAACTCTAATAAGCGTGTTATTAAAAAAGCAACTGAAACAAGTACGAGTCCATGTTATAATTTTCATTCATAATTTCTGAAAAATCAAATGAAATTCATTGAGTAACACGTTAACCTTCTTGGACCTTTAAAAGTACGCAAAGTTTCATTTGTTCAATTTTTTATTACGTGTCGCTTGCATTATTGAAACATAAGCAATTCGCGTGAATATTTAAGCCATCGATAGTCGACTGAAAACCGTTTATATTAGCCATCAACGGGAAAGAAACGCGGCTCACGGATCGATTAAACCCAAGCCGATGCGCTCAGCATTGGTTCCAGGTGTGCAATTTAAAACGCAACCTTCATCCGCCCGGAAAATGCAACCAGCGAAACGACGGCGTATAACTCGACCGAAAATGAATTCTATCGTGTATCGACACTTCTCCTCGGGAATCGATTATATATCGATTTCGTTCCAATATCGAGTTAGTCGTTCCACTGAGAGTTTTACACGTTTCAGAAATTATCTTCAGCATTTCCATTCATCGTCACCATCGCTTCACCTCGACCATTTTGCTTTTCACCTCCTGAGAGGTGAAACTTGAGGTCTTGAGAAACTTCAGTTCCTTACTTCAAAACAAATTTCCTCCATTTCCGGACTCCTGCCACATGCATATTAATGCTCATGTATCAGTTACAAGATCGCAAAAAGTAGCTCGTTAAAAATGAAAAGACCTGAACGTATCCTATACTCTTCAAGCTTGCAATCCATTGTGTTAAACAATTACTACTACTACTGCTTATTAAATGAAACACAGCTCCATTTCACTAGATCGTTCCCAATGTAATTATTTCCTCGCCTCAGTGTAATAGTAAGATATCAGCGGTGTTTCACCAACTTCAGTCCCGCTTCCTCCGCAGCTGATAATCCAGACTAATGCGTTTCCTCGAACAAAGCCCAAGACGCTGCTTTCGACGTCTGACGACGGAAGCATCGCATCAATCAATTTTACCCCAAGGCGCGATACATCTCCCCCTCGCGGATATCACCGGCAGTTTCCACTTTTCCTTCCGCCAACGCCAGGCTGACCGAGCTTGGAGAGGACCGTGCTTAACTCGCATTAACGCGGATCGTTTGAACAATCGTCCTCACCCCCGTCAAATACAGAGAATTCTCTGGCGATTCGAAACTTTCCGACGCGATATTCGCCTGGCCAGGTCCTTTATTCACTGCGGCAGCCACAGAAAAATATTACTCGACGCTTTGTTCGGTTTTTCTCTAGATTCTGTCCTCTTAGCAATATTAGGATGCACCTGAAATTACTGAGCATTTCGAGACCCTAATTCGAGTGTAACTGGAGTGGAAACAAAATTTTTGCTCGCTGTAGGGATCGGTGTAATAAGTCAGTGTAATCAGTGGAATAATTAGTAAGGTTGAGTAACTATTTTGTAAATATTTCCAAACAATGTTTTGTTCTAAACATTATATTCATTATTGATGTTGCTCGATTGGCCGAATATGGAGCGGTAATAAAACTGTAAGATCGGTCTGAAAATTCAACGAACTCGAGGAGTGTTCTGGAATTAAAAAAATATGGCGAGCCAGTTATAATCGGAAAACCAATGAAGGATGCGGACAGCTCGAATTCACGTTGATACCCGTCTAAATGAAAGTTTCTCGATACGAACACGACGAAACCAATTACGAATTGATGAAGCAACGTAGCACGCTTTAACAAGCGACGCGATGATATTTGCCCAGAATTGAATTTGAATTTGACGGCGACTTTTCGCTTTGACGAATGCGGAAAATTGTTCGGCGAAATTGGTTTCCGTAGAAGGGCCAGAATGTGGTTTAACGTGAAACAAGTTTGAGCAGAAAGTGAGTAACATTCAACAAAATTATACTGACACCGCTCGTATAGATTACCTTTCGAATAAATAATATTTCGATAAAGCAAAGTTCAGAATTATTTCTTAATATGAAAGGGTCTAGAAATTAATGAAAATATCATATATTTGAAGATACGAATGATGATGGACGATAAAAATAGCAAACCTATTATATAAATTTCATTTATCTTTATTTGATTGTTTTATCATTTTAATGCTGCAAAAATTAAAAAATTAAACTTCCGATTCATAATTTTCACCATTTTCACGCGCCTACTTTAAAATTGTTATTTACATGTAATTAACGCTCGTTGTAATATTTCCATATTAATTATTCCTCAATTTAAATATAATCATATTCTATGGATATAATCAGAAGGGATGGTCGGAAGGGATACGTTAAATAAAATGCAGGTCGTGACTGAACATATTCATAGCCATTTCAAAATACAAACAAATATTTCGCTGCCATTTCCAGAAAAGAACTCAATTTATTGTATCTCATTTATTCATTTATCGCAGATATTCTTAAACAATGCGTAACAAATATAACATAATCTTAGTAATGATAATAGATACGTACCCAAGAAATTATTTCATGAACCATAGGTAGTACAAATTTAAATACTAAATTTTCATAACAAAGAAGTGTTCTTCTACTATAACCTCATCTAGTATTCTAATAATACAACCCCACGTTTTCTCTCCTTAATTACGTGTCACTTTATTAACATTTGGTTAAATCATTGTAGAGAAACCATTTTGTGAAGGATACTCTATAGAAAGGAACGAAAACCTCGAGTGCTTGTAGAGACTAATACACGAACACATAGGAGAAAAAAATTTAATGTTTTAATTGCTAACCTCACTCTGCCAGGCTTACAGAGGCCCTTGAAGCCTCGTCGTGCTCGGTTCTGCGTAAAAAGCCAAATGTATGGAATAAAGTGACTAAAAAAAAAAAAAAAAGAAAAAATAGCGTATGCAGGTCGAGAGCTGGCTGCGAAGCGAAAACATTTTATAGCGGCACGTCCAGAGACATTTTGCAGTGACAGAAACTCTTAGCTCGCCTCGCGTTTCTTCTCGCAAAAGGAGCCAGAAGTGCCTTTCGCCACGGATTCCACGGCCATTCAGGAATCGATTCTGTCGTTCGAGAAATATCGCGAATCGTAACTAGCGAACGAGGAGAATGTTCCAACTGTCGATACGATTTTTGACAATGATCACTTTTCGAGTACGATTCTTTACCTACTTTACAATACCAAAAGCAAGATCTTTTCACAGAGTATGTAACTTATTCTTCTTCGACTCACGATAATAGTCGACCATGGACGATCGTTCGCGAATAGTTCGCGATTCCTCTGGTCGATTTCACGAAAGAGAAGTCGTAAATTGTTTCCCAGCAGGGGCTTTTCCACGCGATCGCTCCCAGTTTAAGATCCTGAGCTAGAGCTGATTTAATCCAACACGAGATTTCGGTGATTCATCTTGTTTGTGCGTTGTTCTTTTTATATCTCGCCCTTAACGTCGTCCTTACACCATTAATTTTGTCTTGGTTCGCGTCTTTTTCACAACGTATACAAATTACAATCACCTGTATAAAATACTTGTACCAAAACTCCGAAACCTCGAATCTAAAAGCTCTAACAAAGTCGCTCAGCCCGCAATGATTACGAACTACAATTGAAAGTACGAATCACGATGAAACTTGAATCGCTGGTTAAACGTATTTGTATAAAATCGGCTTGGCAGCGCACCAATGTGTTTGGTTGACTGCCAGGTTAACGAGCTCGTGACAGAAATTATTTTAATCAATTTGGCATTTAAATCAGCAAAATCGTGGCAAAATTAATTAAATTGCAAATTAAATTCGTAAACAGTTCGCCGAAAGTAACACGTTTCAGCATATTTTCCGCCAACCACTGGTGCATTTCTCGCGTTCAGCACCTGCGGTGCTCCATATGGGGCGACAGTCGCCATCCTTTTAAAACATCGTGTACCATCGTCTCTTTTCGCGGAAGAGCACGGGTAAATGTTCAGAAAGTCATAGAAGTCCACATGGGTACGGTACGCGTCACGACAACAAACGTTTCCCCACCACCAGCAAAGCAAACCGCGCGACGGCTGTCTACGCAAAAAAAGAGACAAATTTGAAAAAGTATTATTCACTGGTGCCACCAGCAAACCCAGCGCCCGGGGGAATGCATCGCACGCAATTCCGGATATTATTTTGTTCCGCGTTGCGTGATTAATAGACAAATGCGTTTGAAATTGTCTGCGTTAGTATTCATTATTTCGGGGAAAATGTGAAAACAATGGAGAGACGCACGCTGTACCGAACGGAGAATACATTGTTACGGTAAACATGTAATTACGCAATTAATATGGAAACATTTTATCTGGCTCCCTTGGGGAAGTATGAAATAATCATAAATATTCAATATCTTTTTACGTTTCGACGAAATTCGTGTACGGTATTTTGGAGAGAAAAATTTTCGATAAATAAAATCAGCAAGAGTAACAAATTACATAATCAAAAATTCAGTAAGGGAGATACACTTGTTTGCAGACTGTTGATAAATGAAGTGAATTTCTAGTTGGCAGAGCGATACATAAAAAAAAAAAAAAAAAGAAAACAATAGTTAGTCGACACAAATTCTTCGGGGAACATAGACTACTATCACATTCTAAATAAACATTTTTAGAAGCAACGCAACCATGGAATCTATTCCAAACTATCTACAGTCTCTGACAAACTACCATGGCGAAATCATTCCGTCAACAATCACGCAGAAACATTTCAAGCGCATGTTTCCCTTCCAAGCCTCCCCCAATCCCTAGGAGCATTGCGAACACGGTTCCGCGCGAAATATGCTTTGGGAAGTCGCTCGACTTCGTAAACTGTTAAGGCTATATGCTAACACAGCGATGGAAACAAATGCAATTTTCTGTTTGCGGAATTCCATCAAGCGGAGAAATGGAGTCCGTGACTTATGCACGCTCGCATTGTACAGGATCGAACGTCTCCCTGTAACTGAACTCCCACAGGTTAGACAGGAATATTTTTTGTTTTCAACAAACATCGCGAAAATACGAATGAATTTTAAGAATTTCACAAAATATTCAATTTAATTCAAAGGGAAATTAATTCTTTATATAAGTAAATTGAATAAAACTACACAATTTATAAATAAAACCACAAAGATTGCAAAGATAATTTAGAACAAACACGTTACAATTCCTCGATTGGTGTAAACGAATCTATTTTCCTGAAACTATTTGTCTGTTGTTGCACAAGTAAATAAAGCTCCACCGCATTGCCTTTGGTAGCTGGTAGCTATTGTATCTTTGTGAGGTAATGTTAATGCCGATGTTAATTAAAATTCACGCTCCAGGCGGTAGAGCCGCTAATGCACTGGCCGTGTGTAAATTAACAGCAATGATCAACAATCGATTTACCCTCGTATTGTGCCAGCGTGAGTGAAACAAATTATTACCAACATATTGAATCAGCATTAGGTAGCATTTCCAAATCACTAAATTTTGGAAAGTCCAACAAGTTAAATCCTCCTTTGAAGAGTTACAACAACCATATTACGTCATTTCACAAACTCATGCTATTAATTTTTATGCTATTCAATTATTATGTTCTGACTTCTGAATATTGCAACGTGTATTTTATTTTTTATATTTTATATATTCATGTATTTATTCACATCCATGAATATTCTTGTATTATTATATTATTTACATTACTGTCTATCTGGCAAAGTCATTAGCATTGTACATATGTACATATTTAGTCAACCCCTATTATCCACCCCTTAAATGTCAGACTCGATAATTAAACACTTGTCTTCATAAATTTTAATAAAATGGACCCTCCCTATTATTCCCTTGAAAATGGTTGATCG
Organism: Hylaeus volcanicus; assembly: GCF_026283585.1. Lineage (NCBI taxonomy): Eukaryota > Metazoa > Arthropoda > Insecta > Hymenoptera > Colletidae > Hylaeus > Hylaeus volcanicus. The sequence continues at coordinate 29,765,052 of NC_071976.1, forward strand.
CGATGATGATAAAATTGAACTTGGCTAATAACCAGCTCGATCACGAGAAAAGATACCATCCTTGAGGGCGGACACGCATCGTTACCGTGTCGCCTAATTGCCTCCTCGGAGGGTAACGCCGTGTTTGAATAATTTCCGTCAAACGAGCGGAAATACTTTCAGGGTAAAGGTCGGTCTCTTCGCGTGGGATCAATGGACCAAAGGGCTCCGACGTTTCTCTAATTCGTGGGACTAATTAATTAGCGTTAATATTCATAAGAGCATTCGCGTAAATGGGCTGCTTTAAAAACAATTTAATTAATCCCTGCCGGGACCGGAAGATTCTTTCATTCGCGACCCTTCTTCGCCCAGTCTCCGCCCTCCCCAATTCTTTTCAAGTCTTTCTCACCTCCAGGAGCGTGTCTAGCCATTATGAAACTGGCTGAATATGATTGATTATGGCAGAAGAACACTAAATTATGACTACAGAAGAACATACTTTTTCATTTCATCGATGTCTTTTCCTTTTTTATTCGGTTTCTGTGAATTTAATTTTTACGTCAGCAATTGTACCTACTGTTTGCTCGTACCTACTCGCGACGGCCCTGTTCACCTATCCAGCGACTCTTTTCGCGTCTGCGTCCCGTTTCCGCGCCCTTTCCAGCCGCACGGACCACTGCTACAAATGCAATTCAACTTAATTCCCTCGGCAGTGCTCCCCGCCCGCGACAGAGGACGAAATCTGTTTAATCAGCCCCACTTACTCCTTGATAAGGAATCAAGAACCGTGTACGGGTTATCTTGAGAAAGCACGGCTCTGCGCGAGAGATTCCTGGCTCTCGTATTTGCGATCTTTCACGGAGCCTTTTCGCAGGGTCCTGTTCCCTTTGTCCCGACTACGAATTAATGCACGGCTCTGTCTGCGGGCGATTATTTGAGGTCGACACCAGGGACACGGAGAGAATTGTGCTGCAATGTCTGCAAAGTTTAGGGGACGACAGATTGCATTAGTGAACGTGTTCTTTCGCTGGTGAGTCGAGGGAAATAGAATAATTTTTTCTGAGGGGCAATGTTTAGATCAAGAAGGATATAGAGTAATATATTTCGAAAAACAGTAATGTTTTCATATGGTAGGAACTGAGGTGAATGATCCTTTATTATTAATAGAACAAAATAGGGAAACTTTATTTATCTTAGAGTCTTGAGGGGAGTTCGTTATTTGAAATTAGGATTAGTGTTGTTTGTCATGTACTTGTGGTCTAGCACTTTCCCAGCACGCTGTTCCCTTTGTCTCAACTACGAATTAATGTATGGTTTCTGTTTGTCAGTGATTATTTGAGGTCGACACCAAGGACACAGAGAGAATTGTACCCCAGAGTTTGCGGAGTCTGGGGAATGCAGGATTGGTTTACCGAGTTAGATGTCGTTATTGTTCGGAGATTCGACGCAGTGAGTGACCAATAAATGGAGAACGCTCAGATTGAGATGATGACTGTATATTCAACACTGTTAATCACTAATTCTTGAAGTTCATTTCATAATTCATTTAATTTTGTAGCCAGTGAAATTGATTGAGAGTCGTATGACGTTACACAAGTTTGTACATAATGCGATTTGTCTACCCTATACCCTATAGGATAATAACAGATACTTAGTCTTAGTGATAGCTCGTGTTTCAAAAACTTACGGTTTTTTCCCTTTTTTTTTTCTTTCTTTACACCCAAATATAAAAAAAAGTATTCACTGACCCCAGTTTTATTTATTCCATATACTCGATAAATTAATTTCGTACGTTCCCTTGTTCCAACGACGATCTGATACCACCAATATCAAGGAAAAAGTTCCCACAGGGTATCGCCACCCACGCGCTGTCCCCCCACGCGAATCTGTCCCGTTTCGAAGGGATACGTACGAGGCCCGTAATTACCCACAATCGAGATAAAACGCATAACAGGAAAGTGACCGCGATAGCCACGAATTTCATCGGTCATTACCCATTCGTTAATAACATCGTGTCTTTCACTGAATGCGCGTTGCACCCACCATTAAACGCCCCCGCGTAATTGCATCGTCCCCGGGCGCAATTCCGCTTAAACGCTCCACGGAATATCCGCGTGCGCTCGCACGCGTTTACTCCGTCACGCGGATAACGCGAGAGTTCACGTTTCAGAGTGCTCGGGAGGGGTTGCACATCCAGAAATCTAGACGTGTGCGACGAAAAATTAACAGGGAGAAACGTGTCACAGTGTTCTTTAACCACTTGCGAAAAAATTGAAAAATATACAGAAGAATTTAATGAGAACTTAATATAAAAAATTTTAGCTGTAAAAATAAATGTTTTTATTTTTAATTCGATAAAAGAATTCTCTTTTGTTCAGAATATTTGAAAGTAACTACATTCTCAAATAAACTTGCAAGAGAGACTCGAAATGTATCTGAATCCTGTGAAATAATCATTTCCTGCTTCTTTGAAATTATTAGCACCAAATTTTTCAATTTTTCAATTGTTCCCTCGTGCCTTCCTGGATCCTCCACTGGCACGTTCCACTTAAAACCTCCACTTGCGAGATTGAACGTGCTTTCGCTAGATAATCTTATCCGAGTCGTTGCGTTATAGGCAGCACGAGTACGAGGCAGATTGCGGAATAATATTTGCTAGCTGTACGGGAACTGATTACGCAATCGCCTTTACCTGGGCGTCGAGAACCCGCGAGGCACTCGTGACCCGAAATTTTCAGCACCGCGACGAGAAAAGATGGACAACGGACCCTCTCCAGTGGACTGACAGTCGATTGTTCTTGGACACAATGGGAACGACAATTGTAATTCAGTTTTTGGCAGAGTATGCACTGCTACTCGAAACTCTCGGTGATAAATCAGATCTAGAAACTGCAGCGTTTGAAGTCGCTAAAGCCTTACTAATGAGCGCAAGTAGCAGAGTAAGGACGAAACAATATTGTATTTTATATCAGAAATACTACGTAAACAAATATTAAATTTAAAAACGATTCGATCGTCAATTTGATACGTTTATAATATTTTGCAACACAATGCCTACAGAACACATAATCATGAACAATATTAAACAATGGATACAAATAAAAACAAGAACGAGACTATTCAAATTAACTAAAATAATTTTAAAATGTCAATGTAATATTTACAAATATTTAATTGTTCGTTGACAATTTCTCGATGGCACCTCTATGTCAACAATGAGCAAATATAATAAATACCTGAGATGACAATTTCTTTAGCAATTATCTATGGGATTTGTCAACGTCAAGTTCTCATGACTTACCTGAAACAGAAAAGAAAAATCGAGTTAGCGACAAAGGACAGTAATTTTGAATGAATTATAACAACTGCTACCAATTAATATAGAACATAGTTCCCATGATGAACAATGATTTTCAAGTAATCCAATTCCGACTGGCAAACAAAGGTAAGCCTGTGACAAGTGTTTCGACTGCTAGCGAATAATATATAACGCGATTACATGAAAATGCAATTACCTATGGTTAAGACGACAGTCGTGTCTCTTTCACGCAACACGGTGACGCTGATGGCAACACGAGAACTATCTTAGCAAAGCGAGAAAATGTTTGCAAGACGTTGGATCGCACCCTACATCGAAGGACCTCGATTCGTTTAAGATTGCTCATAGATGGAAAACGAGTCACGAATAGGTGGCACATGAATTTCAGAAAGGAATTCTTGATACATCCAACTCCTTAAATTACATTTATTATTATTTATTTGCTTTTTTGATAAATAAATGGTAACTTATCTTCAGAAACGCACAAAGAATTAATTTCTACACCTCACATACTTAAACCCGATATTTCAATACCAATTATTGAAAAAGAAATTTTCAAGGATAAAAATATAAATAACTGTCTTTATCATTACCTAATATTATGGAATTGGCTGTGTTTTAATATTCCCATCCATTTCCACACAAAAGAAATTCTTGAAAACTGACTATTTATCGACCATCAAAAACCAGAGCACCCTCTGAACTAAGAAAACAAAGAGTGACACGACAGCTGCGAGATTTATTAAGGCTATGCCGACAGCCACGGATCGCCATCTTGAGAACACGTTTTATTTTCACCACGAGGAAAAATTGCCATCGCGAATCATTCAGAAACGAGACGCCAGAGAAAGAGGTGGGAAAAAAACGAGGTACATCCCCGAACGTGTTGTTTCGACTACAAAATTGGTTCGCATCCGACGTATAAGGGAGTAAATAAATGGGGGCGTAGTAAAAATTCGACAAACAGCCGTGGAAATGCGAGAATACGGGGGGAAAAACGTACGCTACGCCCCTATTGTGTTTCAGGTTCACACGTAATAGAAACTGAAACCGAAAATAAAGTGTATTCTTGAATAACGAATTTCAACACGCTCTGAGCGAGGAAAGCTTCACTCAAAGTGCACGTGTAATGAAGAATTATGGAGATTTTTGGAGAACACTCTGGAAATAATAATGATACTTTTTTTTCATAAAAAGGCTGCGGAGCTTCTTCTAGTTTGTGTACGTACTGTGTAGTAAAGCTTTATGAACTATAGGTCGGGGATCCCTGAGGGGAACGCGTTAAAATTCTTTAGAGCCGCAGAAAATTGCAATATTTTAAAGCGCAAGGAAATTTAATTTGCATATAAGAATATGTTCGTGTAGGAAATATTACATAAGTTAGATTGCCCTGGCCGTGAAGCATGGTATTAGACTTTTTGAAACTGAAGGTCGTCAATACTTTTGTTTGATGGAAAGGGAATGAAAGAAAGGTGCGAACCGCGCTCGCAGCAAAACAAATAATTCTGAAAATGGATTTTTATTCTCGGCACTTTGGAAGATCCCGTTAAGGACGACTGCAGATGGAATTTTCACCGCAAACTCGTGACTTCTCGCTGATGTAATAACGCACGACGCCGACGGTGTTCTATTGTGTTATACCGAGCGTGTTTGCTCGTTGTCGAGACTAATGGGGAATCGTAGCGCGGCCGCGATTTTATATTTGCCGTTTTCCCGCACCGGGAAATGGGGTTGGCTCTCGGATCGAGTCGAGTCACTTTGTTGGCGTTTCCCTGCCGCGCTCGGGGTTCATTTTATATTACGTGTTACTTTAATTCCGTCTGTTTTATTTCCTAACGTGATTACCTTTGCTTGCGGATATATTCCCGGGCTCTTGAGGCTGCTCAAGAGAGATGCCGCAGCTTAAATTTACGAATCTCCGCGAAAGGAACTCGATTTCAAAAGTTAATTCAAACGTGCGCTTCTTATTTTCTGGCAAATTGGATGGAAATTTGAGTTACCGTTCGTGTGATAATTCAGCAAAAAGATTGGAATTTTTTTAACGGAAGGTGTGAAAGATTATTTTAGATGGACGATGTGTTTTGTTTTAGACATATTGTTGTACCCATGTATATGTTTGTCCCACTGATTGATTAATTTTTGCATATATATAGTTTATGTACATTTGTATGAAAATGGTTATCAATTAGAGGTCTTCGGAATATATAAATTAAAATTAATGTTGTAAAAATATTTTACTCGTCATTATGTTACGTTGAATTACCAACCTTCTTACTCTAATCAACATTAGAATTAACGTGTTAATGGGTTTTGGAGTACTGCAGCCTAACACCTAGATATCGAGCAGACACTTACAGAAAACATTGCAAATAGCGTTTCCTCTTGCGTTACTTCTCCTACAGTGTAATGCAACTTCTTTCAGGGTCACGACCCTGCGTTAACGCTATCAGTCATCCAGAAAACTACGGAACGTTAATATCGCAAACCAATTGGTGTAAAAAGGATTCTGTTACGGGAAGAGCTAACAGGATCCCGCGAAATATCACCTGGTACGCTGTTTGTTACCGCTTTGTGCATAGCTCTAAGTGGATTGCGGTTGCGGGCAACTGCGACGGCAAAGTACGGTGGAAATACGCGTCCAAACTGGCAAATTGCTTATTGCGGTACCGTGGTAATATGTAATTTTCCACTGTGAAGGCTCAAACGATCTGTCCACGATGCCATAATGGCTGACAGTCGGCGTTCCTCCGGGTTAGCGCCAAGGTATTGCCCAGAAATTCGTATTTGGGCTTGTGGCGTTAAGTACCCCGTTCACATTCGCAATGGAATACTTGTATCGCATATTTTCTAGCCTCTTTAACAGGCACGGCTTGTACTTGTTGCGTTATCGAGGTTTTTAAGTGTAATTGGAAGGTCTCGAGTTATTTCAGGTAGGGGCGCCATTATACTAGTACTCAAGGTGGGAGATACGTTTAGGAGAGGAATGACTGATATTTATTAATCGCATTTAGAACAGTGAAGAATTTATTTATTTGAGAGTTTTTGAGTAAGGCGCATTGAATTTTAATTGCATGCGACGCGTTGCGTCGATTAAGTTCAATTCGATTATTCTGCAGCAATTCGACCATATTGCCATCGAATTGGTGGGCACAGTGTTTACACGAGTTCGTATATTTCAACGTAAAGCTAGGATTTACTTGGTAATCCGTTTACCGCGTGTGTATCGACCCTGGTGACTTCCATTCTCGAATCTACCGTTGACAAATTGAAACATACAATTAGGTCACGGGCAAAAATTACGTAATTTTCATTCAAAGACTCCTTTATAAGTTTTTACAACAGCATGTTAGCTGTATTTTTCCTCATAGCACTATTATTGATACGTTTCTTTTTGAGAGACATAAAATGAATAACCAAAATTAGCCCTTTGCGGTGGTATGTTTGCATTCAGCCAGCACAGCCAGTCCTTTTCTCACTGGATCGTGTCCATTCGATGAAGAATAACAGCTATTTAGTACCAGCGACTCCCCAATGGTCGCCCTTGTACTTTTTGCTGTCGCGAACGCGGGGCTGTGTTCTGCGATCCATCCAAGCGGAAAAGAAGAGCGAAACGGATCCGTACAGGCGTTAACAGAGCCGTCTTTGTCTCGGTTGATCTCTGCTCTTCAGCTGGGAGCTCGCCAATTAACTATCGAACCGAAGTGGTTGGCGGCTTTTGCGACTTCTAACGAGCCAACGTGTCGCGAAATTGGCGTCTGCGTTTTTACCAGTGATACTCGACCTCTGTTTGATCGATCGAAGGAAGCATCCTGGTCTAGACGATCATTTTTGCGAATTAACCGATACGGATGTTATTGCACTTTGTTTGATTTCAGTGGCCTCGTGATATCCTCGTGATATCCATGATTCATAGATTATTGTTCGCGCAACAGAGTGTTCGTTTGATCGAGTAGCAAGCGCGGAATTAATACTGTATCGCGACGCTGATGGGATGAATTTACCAACAATTTCTATTGGTAGGTGAGAGGTTAATTCGTGAGAGGAGGATTAGCCCCGGTACACAGAGACTGCGATATTACACGAGAAATTTCCATGCGGAATTTCCTCGACGACACGCAGAAAGGAACAGCAACCCAGAGCTCAGAGTGCGCGCGTGTTCCTGAGAGCGTTCCTAAGCGCAAAGGCACGTTCCCGTACTCGCAGCGCGTTCCGGCTTCCTCCATTTTCCAAGCTGGTTAAGCTACATACGTGTTTGCGTGCGATGCACCAACGCAGCTGCGACAAGGAGATAGTCAGCATTAGCAGCCTGCGAGCGGGCGATTATTAATTGACAGGTATTTTGCCACAATTTGTGCATCACGGTTCATACTTATTTGGCTGACAATGAGTCTCTTCTTTCCGGTGCTGCAGGAACATTTGGAAATTTGTAAAACAATGAATTAAAATTACCAGACCTAAAATTTGATTTTTACCAATTAAAAATTGCATGCTGGCACATGAATGATCGATCTTTTGTACATCATACTTGCGAACCCCAAAAAATATCTACACCATATACATTGTACACTAATTAGAGCAAAGGAATTTTAACATTTACAGAATTTAAGAAAATAACAAAATTACGAATCAATTAAAATTCGTAAAATAATGAAATAAAATTTTAATAAAAGTAGCACTCTCGCAATTCAATTCCTGCCGTTATTAAACACTTACCTGAAGTCGAACGAATTGGAACTCTCGTTTCGAACCCAATTTCGAATCCCAGAAAAAAATGCCGTCCTGATCGAAACAGGCGAAGCTTCTGATCAGCTCTCAAAAATTCCGAGTGATCAAAAAAATGCCTGAATATCGGTCCGCCGTACAAAACGACATGAGTTTTCCGCAAACACTGCTCGATTACGAGGATGGCTCGTTACGATCGAGCCCTTCATCGTATGACAGATGGTCTGTCATCGACTCGATTCGCATCGATTCAATTTCCACGAATTATCGCAAAAGCGACCTTACGAAAAAAGCTCTCCTGTTTCGATTGGAAATTCATCGTCCGACGAATGTCACCTTTCGAAACGCGCTCTGAGAATTTCCATCATCGGGCGGCAAATATTATTTTGCTCCGCGAAGAAAGTGCGATTCGTTTAAAATTTTCAAAGCAGCGAAGGGAGGCGAAGAAGCATCGGGAACTAGAGAGAATAATTTGTAACGAGTTGACAAGAGCCTCCTTTGCAGAGAACGTGAATGTAGGGAAGAGCTACACGAAATTACGTTCTTTAAAAATATGGAGCTCCGTGGAACATTATGTAAACATTCGCACAGTGCCATGAATACCGAGCGCATAAACGGGTCAAGAGTTTCGAACGGGTTCAAAGGACAAAGGAAGAAGTACTCTATTCTGACGCTAACAAAAATCGATAGCCAGAATCTTAACAAACAGTTGAAAAAAGAATTGGAGTGTCCTCGAAGGAATCTCGCTTCTTCTTAACCCGAGGTATGTAGTTAACGTCAATTAACAATCTAATTATGATTGCGTTCCTTTCGTAAAGCATTTATCGATATAAACGGTCTTTTCGCGAGCACCAAATGACACTCAGCACACATGAATGGCCAAAAATAATTGGAATTGCTCCTGGAAGATTTCGAGGAAGCACAAGGATTATTATACGGGTTGAGTAATTAGTTCGTTTTTTCGGAGTGTATATATTTCTGGCTCTCTGGACGAATTACAAACGAAATACAAACTTTCTAATGCTTTACTTCTAAAACTTAATAGACTTAGGGGTGATTTGTACGCAACCAATTATCGTGTTTTGTTCGGTTTTAATAGTTCTATAAAATGGTTCTTTCATTTTTTGATGTTACGATGAAAGTATCACTATGAAATGTATTCTGCAATTGTAAGTATTTTCTAGGAGCGAAAATATATGAAACTAAGGTATTGAAATTGTTTATAAAAAACCTTTGATTCTCCGAACATCATTTTCTGTAATATGTATTAAATAACCGAGGAGAAATACTGACTTGTTCAAAGAGACCATTTCTGATGAATTTTATGACAGGAGTGCAATGGAAGCGAACAACTTTGAACGATAGGGTCGACGTACATCGCGGCGACACTTTGTAACATATTGAAGCCGGGTCGGTCGATAAGCCATCGGCGAAAAGAGACTTCGAGTGCACTTACACCACTTTAAAAATCTTGCTGGCAAGATCTGGAACGAAATATTGTTTTATCCCATGGTGTTCGGAGCCAAACAGTCGTTTTTGACCCTCGGACACTCGAAATCGCTACCAATGTTCGATGTCCCGTCAGAAACGATAACGTTGCGCATCGCTAAGGCAACATGACGAAAATGGGCGTTTCTGTATTTTCAGAGCCACCGTTTCTATCTCTTGTCTTCCTATATTATTGTTCCCTGTATGATACTTTGAAATGTACAACTCTGTGACTTTTGTTCATCGCGATATTATTTATAAAATATTCTTTGAATTTCCATATTTCGAAGTTGTATGATCATTTGAAATGAACGATTTCCAATTGTTACTCGTATGCATTCTTTACTTCTAAAACTACATTCTCGATGAATAACTGCGAGTTTATTGACTACTCTGTATAACATCCTCCTTAGTAGAAGCGTTTTCCTTTGACAGTGATTAAGTATCACTAATACGATATACGGTGAATTAATTGCATACTCGACCATAATTCTGTTTGATAACAAGAATGTTCCTCGTATAAACAATGCAGGTATAGTTTCGTGAGCTGTTCGTTAGCTTGATTATGGAGGAATTAAACGATTTAGTATTCGAATGGCATGGATGTCTGATATTATCACGAAACGGAGTATCACGGCGAGAAAGAGCCAAAGAATGAATACAATGAATGTATAATTTCGCGTTAATAACGCGGAAGATTGATTTATGCGTCGCTTATTTATCACGCATAGTCGAAAGGCGGGGTATCACTTTAAGAAACGGTGTCAGTGCAGAGTGGTTCCGGTAACTCGCGTGATGGATCGTTCAATAGAGTGTATTAAAGCGACCGTAGTTCTCGTTTGTCTCTGTTTTTCTATTTCATAAAATTAAAGGCCTTGAGAGAGTAGACCTTCGAAAATGTTTGGATTACAATTTTTAAGCTGTTTTGATAATAATTTAGAAAAATATTGCTTCATATTGTAGACATTGAATTATTTTCTATTTTTAAAATCAATCGATACAATATTTTGGAAGCTATTGCTATGAAAATTACTTTATTTGAAACGAAGAAGAATGTGGCCATTTGTGCTATTTTCGTGTTCTCCAAGTAACTGGACTCGAGTTACAAACATCGATCCCTATCTTCGGTAAGCAGACAGAGATTAAGCGTGTAGCAATTAGGTGGGGCAACGAGCGCCATCGAAGAGCGTAAGAAAGTCAGAGTGATATGCTTTCGAGTGCTTTTTCGTGTACAAGCTGTGTCTTCTCGTGAAACGTGTCGCCTTGTAAGAAATGAACCGTCGCTCTCATTACGAACGAAAGCTTCCATCGAGACTCCGAGCTAAAAGTCTTTTCTATTAGAGCTCACAGTGATTTCAATATTTTTCTACAGATTCACATCAGTTTATGTTCATAGTAATTAATTATACGTGACAAATTTATGCATAGTTATTTCAGTGGATTTTTTCAATAAACTTCTTTAAATTTTTTCAGAATCGTAACCACATACTTAACTGGTTAATAAATCAAAAAGATCAACAATAACATTGATATTAACGTGAGTGTCTTATGGGACTGTAGAATTATTAAAATTCTACATCAAAGGAGGATTATAGGGACTGATCTACACACACACAGTGGCCCCTAATTGATGAGACCAGGTCAATCGATATTATTTAGTATGTAATTACTAATTCTATCACCAGTGGTATCATTATACAGGCATTAATTACAATGGGATACAATGCCATCGAGTGGACTGGGAACTATCTCGAATTGATTGTCATAAATCCCAATTGATTCCAAGGTAGCTAATGTAGCATGTTTAATTAGGGTATTAACATTAGTGAACATAAATTTATGTCTCATCCATCTCCTGGCCAAGTTAACCATTTTATACATACCGAATCATGTCTCCTGTCATTTTTAATACCCTTCTTTAAACATGTCGCGTTTATTGGTAATAATTAATTGACGCAATTAGCGTAACGATACCCGTAGGCACGGGCCCTTGATATGGTGCGTCAATTGCGCAAACAAAAATAACTTGGCTCGTTTCCACGCAGTGCACGTTGAACCTCGTGCCACTCAAAATCGTCGAAAATAGTGATCTAAAATAGAAGCCTGGCCACGTGCTGCGAAACAAGTTCGCGGGCAAGGTATACACGGTGTGACGCTTTAAACGAATCGAACTACTCTGGCCCGTGGACTATTGGCTGACGCCGTACCTGGAATGCGAAGTAACAATACTCGAGGGCGAACGTGACTGCTTGCAGCCGGTTAATCGAGTTTCCAAATGTCTTTCCCGATGTCAGCGCGAATCTCATGCACTTGAGATGTACTACGAGTGACACGTACAGGATTGAAACGAAGGAAGAAGAAATCGTTGCTTGGTACAACGGTTTTTTTTTCTTTTGGATTTTTTGCAGTTTGAACTTTACGATGAAGAAATTGAATAAATGCCATGGATTTCGATTTCAATTAAATTAAACGAAAGTACGTTTTCTAATTTTCTAAAAGTTAGATCAAATGAATATTAATATTGGTATTTGATGGTGTACCGTGTTTGTGCAAAAAAAAAGTAATAGATAAACATACGTAATAATAAAAATCATTAAATATATATATATAAAAATATCTATACAAATTATTAAATGTATAAATATTTACTGTCTACAAATTATATTTCACGATGAAGCGATTAGAATTTCATTTAATTTCGCCCATTTCTAGTTGCACCGATGCATCGTACTTATAATACGTAGATAACATTGAAGTTTTATCTGTCATAGGACAATCCTCGTACAGACTTCTAGTACCCTAAACAAGATTTTCTAAATACAACTATCTAATTATTGTTCCTAAAAGAATTATCTCGATATTCGTCGCGTTCACGCTATGATTCACGTGTTAGCTGATACCTCGCGACCCAAATTATGCAAATTGCAACATTGCAAACACGGGTAGTTGCGAAATTTACTTTACTAACGTCAAACGAACCGAGCCACGGCAATGTTTGTTTAATGTCCACAGAAGGGAACAAAAACACAATGAAAAATCGCGCAAGGTACGTTGAGTTTTCAATCACGTTTAATGCGATAAAAATTCGTGGTTATTTAAGTAATTCAATCTTGGAGGAAATAATGAAATCAGACCATACACTTATCGCGAGTGTTCATCGGTGGGTTTCGATATAAACAATAAGAAAGTGGCATGAAAAAATGGAATACATACAAATGAAATGAATTGACAAAATAATTTATATATTCAGTTCGATAGCTGTAAGCACTTTAAAAGTACATTTACAAAATAATCATTTATTTCCAGTCTATGAAGTCTAACAATTGTTACTGTATCGATGGAGTCAGCGAACAGACTCACTAAAAATAAAAACCATTTCAAATCGAAACTCTCTACTACAAGAAGCTTCGTCGAAGTCGTTCCACCTGACTCTGCCTTTTCCTCCTCGTGGCTCACCGTAGACATTAGATACAACGTCGTTGGAAAAGCACTTGTTAAAAATTATTACCGTGGATCGACTCTAAGCCGCTTTAACGTTACTTCTTCCGTTTCTTTATTCGATTTTACTCGAAGCTCCGCCCTTTGCTAACAATTGCCAGTCTCGTTATCTCCGCACGAAGGACTCCAGGCATACGTTTCACACGGGAACAAAACGGGGGTGCCCTCTGGTATCTTCTTTACGCCAGCCGATGCAAAGAGAGGACACGCGCGCATCCTGCCGCGAGTTCCGCCCTAATAAATGCTGGCTCTAATTAAGATTTCGCCGATTAAACTTTCAGGCAACTCGGAATCGGGAACTTGGTTTCTTTCGACGTTAAACTTGCCCCATTTATTCCGGCCGAGTTACGTCGACTACCCGCCCTTGCGTATTTACCCTGATTTTACGAATGCTTCCAGCGGTTTGCTCTCGTCCAATCGATTCCCCAAAGCTGACTTCCGCAAACACAATTATTTGCGGATCAAATTTTCAAACTTGTCCCGTTATTTCACCGCGGTAAGTATTTTATAGTACCCATGAGCGATGCGCGATCAATTCTTTACAGGGAGAAATCACGAGCAACAACGGTACATTGTTTGATTACTTGTGTGGGCCGTTTTGGGAAGTATACTTCAAATAATACGAGTATATAGAAATAAAGTGACGTAAATTCACGTCAGAGGCCGCGAATGTGAATATTTTATTTAGTCAAATTAAGTAATTAATTAGAGTCCATATAGTATATTTCTTACCAACAATTTCAGTTGTCATGAAATCCTGTTTTCCTGTTTTTGCAGAAAAGCAAACAACTGTATCTCTTCGTTTGTTTCGAATAACTTACAGCCAACCAGGTGGCAAGTATTTAAATCATAAATGCCAAATATCAAGTGAATATTATCAAACAAAGCGTTGAGCGTAGATTGTCCAAGTAGAACAATAAATAACGATTCCCTGGCTGGGGGCAAATTCCTGAACAATTTATACATTCTCTCTATGCAAATCGTGAATGATTCGGCAGCGAAGTGCGGGGGCGAGAGCACGGATTTAAAGTGCCACACCAACGACGCGAGTTTCGCAAACAAGCCGCTTTATCAGCGAGCCCGTACGAAATTATGACGAGCCTTTATTCGAACAACAAACGACGCATTATATGTCCTCGCGAATTTTCCAGCGAGCTGATCTCGCGAATAATGCACGACTGCGAGCATAATTCTATCGCCCGTCGCCGAAAATTCGGGTCCGGGAGTAGCGCTTCGAATTTCGACAAAAGAAGGTTGCGGAGAAAGACGCCGTTGGGATCAACGAGGAGACAGACATGTCTTTCATCGCATCTAGGTCAGGGTCTTCCAAAGGTATTTAGACAAATATATATTTGCTATTCTGTGCTCAATTTGTTTTGTACCGTATATAAAAAGAAAGCAAGAAGGGATGAGGTAATGTTACGTTTTACAACAAGATTGATTTCCGACTGGGCGATTATGTAAATGATATTTAAATTAAATTGTTTCAGGAAACATTTTCTAAGACAAGCTTAAATTCTAATTACGCATCTAGCATCAAATTAAAAATTCCTAGAGAACCCCTTAGGAGAAAGCCCACATGGTCCTAAATGTAAATATACAGTGTGCTCTGAAAGTTCGAATAAATTTCTTTGGAAAAAAGACGAGCAATGATATTAAAAAGAGGTAGAGGAGAGAGATAGGCGCGGCACGCGTGCAGATAAACGCACCTGTTAAATTGGGGCGTCGCTCGTCAGCCAACAGAAGAATATATCCCATCCATTATGCGACTGTCGCGGCGGTAACAGCAACTGCGACGTCGCCTCTTGCAGTTAATCCCGTCGTCTAACGAGCCGAAAGTTGTCCGCGTGTTGTGTAGCGATTAAATCCGCGCGAGGCGAGATGGAACAGTGGAAAAAGAGAGGAATCGATGCGGAACGAAAGAATGAAAACCGTGACAAAGGACCGGGGACGAAAGGGGTGAATGAAAAAAATTAGGTGACATAGGTGCCGGAGAAAAAAGAAGACAAGGGACGTGGGAAAAGCGGATGAAAAAGGGTGAGAAATTGGGAAAAGCGAAGAGACCGAGTCGAGAAGTGTAACGCTCGGATTTTTGTGAAACGTCATACGTGGAGAGAAATCCAAAGGATATTTCATTTTAAGACATTGCGAAGACTATGTATATAGATAGAAATCTTATTCCAGATGATAATATAAATAAAAAAAAATATTAACAAGAAATTATTTTGCATCAAGTGACCAGTGAAACTATCGATCCTGAAAACAGTTTCATTTTGTTGAATTGTTTCTGCACACTGCAATAGTAATAATTTATCTTTCTTAAATTACTCATTGGCGATGAAAATGGGGTTGGCATTTGTAGTTCGCTAAAATTCACTCGGAGTGCAGCATTCTTTGTTCGTAAGAAATAGAAAAGTAAGGCAAACCGAGGCGGACGAATAAGTAAGAGCAAAGTGCGCAAAAGTGAGAGGAAGAGTGTAATGAAGGAAGCGGGAGCAATGTGGGGGAGGAGATAACGAAGAAAACACATGAATTCGCAAAATAGAAAGTGCACTAAGGAAAGAAAGAAAGAAAAATGAAACGAGGACCGAGGAAGAGAGAGTTAAAGGAAGAGTGAAAAAAAGTCGCGACGAAAAATGCTAGAGATGGTAGATAAATCCGCAAAATAGAAAATGTCTGATTGATAAAGAGAGGTAGATAAATTCGCACAGCAGAAACTGCACGAAAGAAGATGGATAAGGCTGGCGAAACTGGAAGTTAAAAGAAAATGATCGATCAGAATCTCGGACAAGATGGAGAGATTAATATGGCGAAAAAAGAATTAGACTGTACTAGCGCTTCATAAATTTTGACACTATACTTTGTCGTAATTGGTGATTCGTTATAATTGTCTAGTAAGTTCAGTTTTTCTGTTATCCTTTATTTACGGATGTGTCTTAGTCTCTGGTAATAACATAAAAACTGGCCCTTGGTACCAACGGAAACGCGATACCAAGCGCTAATTAAATGTCCAAACTTCGATTTTTTTGTTCGCGCCGTTTAGCGATAAATTAAAATGAAAAAGACAAGTACAAAATCGATGCTTTCGCAGTTCACGGGAATTTTCAAGTTCCCTTAATTCGTCGTTTAATTTAGCGCCACGCCTCGACGCGGCAACCTAAAAGCAACAAAATTTGACAGAATGGAGAACAGGCTTTGAAAAAAAAAAGGAGGAGAAATATTTCTCATCGGAGCAAATCCGGTCAATGCGATCTTGTCGGTATCGGTTATTAATTAATTCCAGCTCGTAATTTCAGGTCACAAAAGCTGTCCGTGCGCGCGAGGCGAACTTGCAGCCGGATCGCCATCCCACCTCTCTGTTCTTTTTTCAATACCGTCAATATCAGTTTCCAATTCGAAAAGCAGATCCCTGAGCGCCTGTCGCTGTGTATTTAAGTTGGGTACGTGTGCTCGCATGGTCAACAGGCCTTCGACGGTAGGCGCCGTATTGTATCAGTGAACGCTAAAATTTCAAGCACATAAATCACGAATTTCAGGTCAACGAATCGTTGGTCACGTTTCGCTGATCCAAAAATTTTCAATTATGCGATTTATTTGAAATAACTTGGAGAGCATTAAGAAAATTGGAGTAGACACCTTGTCTCACCTATTTTAATTTTTTTTTTTGTGATTACTATGCGCTTTTTTTATTCATGAAAAATATATTAATAGTGTAGTCTACATAAAGGAGGCAACGAAAGTCGACAAACATTTGTCGTGTCTCATGGTAAAGCGAGTGGAACGAGACTATACCTAGTGGGACAAGTAGGATAAGATTGTACCTCGTCAGACAGACAGATATGGAATGTGGTAAGTGTTTAGTATTTAAATTGCGGGTGACCGAAAATGTTGGGTTCTTTATTATGCCGACTACCTAGGTGTAAAACACTCAAAAAGTAATTCTTCCATAGAAATAAAAATTAAATTAGGGGTAGAAATACGTAGTAGAAAATCCAATGAATATTCCAGCAGCGTATTCAATTAAGGATGATCCCGAGCGGAAACCAGCGGTGTTTTCCACACGGTCGGTCACATTGGCCGACAACTTACGATCATCGACATAAATGTAACGCTGGACGTGAACCGTTTTCGGGGAGAGAAAAGTGCAGCGAGTCGAGGGAAAGTCCACGGCTAACGATCGACGCAAATTTCAATCGGCAATAACCAGCGAACGTCGTTTCGATAACGACACTACGATGGAATAAACTGGAGGTGTCGTCCGGCGATAATGGAATTCCCATTTAAATCCGCGAAACAAGCCGAACGTGGTAACAAAGAATTCAATTATAGCGTAAACAAATTTTTGCCGTTCATTATGGCGGCTTATCGCGCGACGCTCGATTTTCCTGAGCGTCAAAACATTCTCGTGATTTTCCAATTCGGTGGGTAACGCAGCTACGGGGGTCGAAGAGGAGGCGGGGGACGCCGAACGAAGTTTAAAGTGACGCATTTGAATTTTAAATGGACGCCGAATGAACCGACAAGTTTTTCCCACCGGAACTCGCGGAAATCTGTATTCAAAATTGCCACGAATCGTGCAATCCCGATGTCGTTGTCCCGTTTCCACTACGCGATGGGAGTTTCTTCGTGAAACGTTTCATCTTTCAGTCTCGTAAATTGGAGGAGGTTGTCTTCACTTTCGACGTATTTTTTTTTTTACATTGTGATATTTCGAGCAAATAAATAGTATGCATTTTTACAGATTATTATACTTTGGGCAGTGGATAAATGTTCCTTTGAAACGTATTTGAGTTTAAATTGTAGTGTCATGCGAATAGAATATATTATTAATTAATTATTGGATGTATGTAGTTCTGATAAATTTAGATTAATGCAATTATTCTTCAGTAGTTACTACCTGTATCTCAACTTTTGGAGTACAAAAATATTTGGCACTGTAGATATAATATTGTGAGAAGCATGTGATATTTTCTTAAGGGTACTTGATACTATGAATTATTCAATGACAAGGAGTTAATTAACTTGGGCACGTTGACAGATAGCTACAAAAAACTTGTTTTGTTATTGGTGCATTTACATAGTTAATTCCCTGTTTTCATAAATCTGGAACATATTTTTGTGTTAAAAATTGGCTCAGAAATGCTTTATTTTTTTCATGTTTCTCGAAATAGTGTTTGTTTAAATGAGCCTTAGGTAGTTACTATGTAAATATATACTTTTGCTAATTTATTTTACAGATACATTTCTCTACTTTACATTGCAATATTAATTTAGATATTTTATTAAGTTTTATTGTGTTGTGGAAATAATACAATTCGCATTTCCTGTAAAATATGAAGGGAATAAAATACGCTCGGTCACATTCGCTAAAATTCGTGGAAAAAGGTATGGATTGCGGTGTAAGCTGTGTTTCCGCCGAACCGTGGTAAAATTTGGTCTACGCTTCGTTGATGACGGATTGGCATTATTCCCGAAATGCCTGAAACGTGAAATAACCAGAAGCCCAGCGTTTACACACAACCAGAAACGCTTCGATTACGTTCTGGTCGACCCAATTTCAGAAAATCAACATAATGGAATTATATTATGGTGTTAAAGACTAATAAGATAGTTATTGAAGAAATCATCCAGAAAGGCTTTGTCGTTCGAAAATGGATGTACACTTTCTATCTAATCCAGTGGGTATCATTTTTACAACAATAAAAAGAACAAGTTCTAGGACAACCATAATTGTTTCCACATTCATAAAACGGGACCCATTCACGAGAAAACGGAGTGGAAGGAGTTCATTCATAACTTTCATCCAATTCATCAAGGACGAGGGGTGCGTCCGTACTTTGAAAAACGAAGAATGGCAAGCCCGATTATTGAACGTGATAATGTACTTGCATAGCTTATTCGTGTCTGATCGAGGTAGCCTGTATTCATTGTATAAATGGTAGTAAAGTTTTCTCCAATGGAAGCAGGGTGCTTCAGACTCGACGAACCGACTGAAAACTTCTGCTAATGCGGAGAATTCTTAAGTTCACCTCCCCCTCCTTTTTCAACCCGCGAGGATGAGATAATCGTGCCAGGCTTGCTTCTCCGCTTGTGTACAATATTGTCTGATTCGAGGATAATTAGAAACGAAACCGACGCCGACGTTCTGAGTAAATTCAGCGTTTCGTTCAGCTCGAAATTTTCATTTTAACGAAGATTATTATGTATATTATGCCAACTGAAAGGGAAATAATCAACAAATATCTACAACTCATAGAAGCCAGAATTGAACCTACATCCGTTTAAATGATAACAGGAGTGGTGTTCGCGAGTAAGAAATAAATTAACAACACCCATTCGCATTGGCCATTGGATATTCTTGATCGCTAGCGCTCACATCACCGAGTAATACGTGAGTTGACGCGCGAATATCCACGAAGCAGTAACTTATTGAAAGTGCTCCATTGAATTGACTCACCCTGTCGTTGATTTTGGCGGTTACACTTTAAAATGTTCAAGCGATTCAAAGAATGTTCGATATCATTACGGATAAAGCACGAATGCAGGAATCGATAAAATATATATTCACACGGTACATTTATTCGACTCGTCGATATTCATTCCTCGTAACTTTCTCGCGCAACGCAAATAAACGAAATATCAACGTCCCCCTTTCTTGTTAAGTTATCGAACCAGATTGCATCGTCGTTAATCTTGACTCGTCTTCGCAATTTAATGTTCCACCGGGTGTAGGATTTACTGGCTTTGTTGTTTCCAATTTCAATGAACAGGAAAGTCAGGTCCTGACACCTTATCGACATTTCCCAACACTTTGCTACGCTGGAATGACACTCGCGACACAGCCGCTTAATTGCAATCGAGAATTGACAAAAATTTCTATAGCTCTGGGAGGCCCAGAGTATTGTTAAGGGAAACGATAGCAACGGTCGATGGGATGAGGGCCGAACGAGTTCCGCCATCGATTGTATACACTTTTCCTACGGTGCACCAACTATGAAAACGAAGATTAAACCTAGAAACAGCAATATACCGTTTCCCGTCGCATGTAAAATATTTGTTTCTCTGATAAAAGCACTCGCAGACTGATCGGTGTGAAAAATATGAAATAAAAAATAGTTTTTCGGATTTGCACGCTTCCATCAACGCTAAACCGCAGAAAATTGTAATTAAAAAAAAAAAAGTTATTAAGCGAAGGAAAAACATGGTTTTTTTTTTTAATTTATACTGGTTTATTAGCCCTTGAAAGTAAAAAAAAAAATTTTGTTCATCAATGGGGATACAAATTAAGGGTCGGAACGTTTATTTGAAATAAACTATGCTGGTTTCGACTACATCCATTCTAACATTTAATTGAAACATTTCAATATAAACGAACTGAAGTTGCGTTGAATATTATATAAATTTTGCAATGTTTTTTTTTAGTAAACTCACGTATTGTATTAAATTTACTAGATTACTATCGATTCCGAATGTTCCATTTCCAAACCTATTAAAATCTCTTTTTTTTACGAACGTACGATAGTAATCCTATAATATCATGTTTCCTACCATACAATATATATTCTAGAAAATGTGATTTTCAATTTTTCAACTCGTCATGTTCCCCGTTCTCTTTTCCATACCAAGTCGTCTGTTCGATGAAACGATCGTAGCGCTGTCTAATAACGCTTAGAGAAACGAAATTACCAAAATGTTGCTAGCAGACAATTTGAACCACATTACCCTGCGCCACAATTTCGTTATCGTTGGGAGTACCGGAGTAGTTCCTAGAGCAAAGGCACAAAGGAGTGAGGGCACAAAGTAAAATAAACTCTACGACGCTTCGCGATCCCCGTCCTTACGTCTCGCTACTCGGGATCGAGATCAAAGATCGCTCGGGAAGCGAGTAATGCCTGTTCCTGCAGTTGGTATGATAATCTACAGACCTGCCTATAAACGCAAACGCAAAGACGATCGACCATTGCGCCGATTAAATTAATGTAATTGTGTTGTAAGACTTGGCTGACATGTATGACCATGACTCGACGTTTCTACTTGTAGCAGTATTTCTAAATATTAATGAAATTTTGGATATCTTTCTACAAATTCTAACTGATTAAAAAACAGTACGATATACAGAAAATAAATAATACCATGAGCGTTTAGAAGCACAACAGCGCAAGTAGAAAAATCGAGTAATGGTCAGGCATGTTAGACAAGTCGTACTCAATTGTGTGCATACTTCATAAATATATTTAAAAATCGATTTTCTTGAAAGTAAAACCTCGCACTAAAAAATTATTCCATATATATTTGACATGTCTTCGTACAAGTAATCATCTGCTTTCCTGTTTACTATCAATTTGAACCCCTATCGTGTACGTTTTTTCTGTTTATACAAATTTGCAGGAAAGTCGACGTAATCGCATATTTCTTAAGCTTTTCAGGCAAAAAGATGTTCCTAGCGTACCTCTGGTTTAGCATACATCGTATCACCTTCGAATTTGAAGTAATTCAATGCCAGACATTCCCATCGTGGCGGCGCAGGGACGTCGTAAACTCTGGTACCGCGTGAAATTTTAGATAAATTTAAATTTCAGATACGAATGGAAAAGCGCGATTGAAATTTCCTACGAGCTCCACAGTGTATGTGCAGATCCCTGTTCGCGAACCACTTAAGGGGGGATAGGAAAAGGATGACGGAAAGATCGTCGAGTTTATTTTACATCGTGTCAGTGTTACCTTTGTACTTCTCTAAGCTCTTATCTCAACGTTTCTTGAAAGGGCCATCTACGGAAATTTTCGAGCACTCTAATTCGATCGAAATGTTTCCCTCTGTTCGAGGACTTTTCATAACTTTCGTTCCTCCTTCGTTGGCTTTCCTTGTCGGTCGGTTTGGATGTATTACGTTCATCAATTTCATGACAATTTGCTGTTTAATAAGTACACCGTTACTGACATAAAAACACTAAAGTAAACAATTTTAAAATAATCTTTTTAAATCGTTTCGATTTTTTAAATTATTTCAGCTGATAAACTCAATGATACCGACCACTAATGAAAGATCTTTTAATCTTATTATTGCTTCCATTATCAATTTACATCCGAATGTAAAATAAAGTGTCCTGTAACAATGTTTAGCAAATAAATTAGCTCCCAACCTATTCGCTTCGTAACTCGTTTACCCAATCAGCGCACGACCCTTCGATTTCAATAAATTCCTACCAATTCCCTTATGCTTTACCGAATACATAGCTCTTGTATCTCTGTTCTAGTGGAACGGAGTCAACGATCCAACCCTCTTTGACTGCGCCAACTGTGGCTCGAGTAAAAATCAAAGATCGGAAGGCTGAGCACCTGGTGCTTCGCATCTTCGACGTTCCAGCATCGAAACTCCATTCTGGCATTCCCCTGTTCCCTATTCTCTGCCTCTTCGATCTCGTAACGCTCTTTTTAGCGGTACAGAAATAACCTGCTCGCTGTAGCGTGCGCGAAACTCACGTTTCTCGGGTGTCGACGCTTCGTCTTACCGCGACCGTGACACGAGAGGTTGGCTTCAAAGGGTCCTTGGACGCAACGATCGGTGGAAAAAATGCGCTCTGATAACTAATACCTTATCGATACTGTCGATACCAGTTGACAAAGTACCGACCTATATCGAACTGTTGTGATAGTCACGCGAAGACCTCGATGCTCATCGATTATACCCAGGCGTGCTTTATTTGAAATGGAAAGAAGAAGGAACTGTTTGAATTTATTTTTAATAATGTTATAGAAAAATAATCTAAATATCAATTTAAAATTAAAACTCAAATGGTTATAATTTTATTCTCCTTTTGTGAATTCAAATGTAATTCAATTTTGTGTACTGTTTTTTTTTTCTAATTCAACATAATTATAATATTAAGTGAAGTTATGAAATTTTTTTCAAGTTACAGGTAGGTTTTTGGATTTACATTATTTTACTTTCTAGTATTCTTGAAACTTACTACATTATGATATTATTGGAAAATTTGATTCCTGGCTATGGCTGAAGTCTAATTGTAGAATACAACATTTTTTACAGAAGAGCTATGACTTTTAATGAAGAATATAAATACGGCATTCCCACAAATAACTCTCATTTCCGACACGAATATTTAGAACGTATCGTGGCGTAATTATGTTCTTGAAACCGAAAACAGCTGGTGTTCGTTTTAATCCTCTTGCGAATTGATGAAGTTCAGCTTTAAACAAGGCGAATTAGCATGAAATTTGGAAGGAAGATCAGGTTCTACGTGTAGCTGGTATCGCTTTGACGCTGCTACGCTAGTCTCTTCCAAGCGAACAATCAAACATTTAAACGAATCATGAGTAATGAAATTTTCGTAGGTGAAAGCCCCGGCGTTTGCGAGCAACGATTGTGCTAAATTTCGCGATGGAGTTTTCCTCGTTAGTCGCTTAGGTATGTTCGCCAAATTCAATTAGACGCCGTATACAGACGTATAAATTAGATGTGGAGCATTATAGCTAATTTTCATTGAATTTTAGCTTTAGAACATGGGTGAACATATTTAAAATTATTCCAAAAGTTTTAATTTCAGTTTTAATAAACTATTACCGCCATTAACAATACTAGAACTCACTGTACAACATACAGCTCTTGTTGGATATCTCTTCCAGTCCCCCTCTTCTGGCTTACGTATATTAAGCTGTCGTTACACCCCCTTTTCCTGTTCCCAAATTGATTCGTAATGGCAAAGCACGTCGTAAATTTCTCGATATCCCACTTCCCAGGGAAGTCTGTACAAGGTGCTCGACATACCGCAAATCCGCGCCTCTCTTTTCATCTCGCGCGTACTTTATTGCCCGCAAAAGCATCGCCGGCGTGTCCGCGCGCAAAGAAAAAGGAAAAGATCCGCGCTATGCGAAGACACGGTATATAAGCATCGATAAGCACGAGCTATTTCTGCATCGGGCGCATGCCACGGACCCGTACCACTCCCCGCCCTTATTCCACGGGGGCGCGGGAATGAGCACGTAAACGGATCTGCAAACAATGCGGACTATCGCGAATCTCCGCGCGGTTATTCACTTCGGCCGCGGTTCTTTATTTTGCCGCATTCTTCGCGGTTCCCCAATCTCCTTTTATCGACGTTCTGTAAGCTATTCGATTCGTTACGAGCCACGTAGTTAGCGATGTTCGACGCGGTCAAATTCGTGGAATAACGCAAGGAAGATTGGACTCCGTGGTATTTTTCGTATAATTGTTTCGTACAAGTATGTTGTAAAAATGTAATTGAGTTGATAAATAATTAATACCTATTAGAAGGACCAGCTTCAATTCCAGTGAAAGCCAAGAACGTTAAACTCTTCTATGTGAAATTTGTATAACTTACCTGAAACAGAAATAACAAAAATTAAATTAATCACAAATATTCACTCTTTACACACAAATTTATGTTATACTGTGAACCTGTTAGATGCCCCATTTTTTTGGACGCTGTTCGCAGACAAACAATTTATTCTAAGGCGCTCTGGTTTATTTACGACCATTTTACAAATAACAAATATTTTTCCGTGAAAAGATTTTAGAATATATATCAAATATGTATCAACATCTATACATAGTTTGGAATTGATATACTTAACACATTTCCTTTAAAAACTTCCTAAATATTATTCGGTTCCTAACACGCTAAGAATCTTCCTTAAGAAGGTCATAAATCATCCATACTCAAAAGACGATCAATCACGACACAGAACTTTATATATAACGGTGTACTTATAAAACAGAATATATATTTTCAGATGTTGTTCCGCCCTTGAGAAACGCGCAACTTTTAACAAGGAGGCTCATTACAGTCTCCTAATTGCAACGGAGCATCGAGACACCGCGGCCGCCGCCGCGCCGACGATGCTATAGGCATTCGAGATTCTTCGAGAAGCAACCTCGATAAATTATCCCCCATGCTGCTTCCGTCCTGGCAGGTCGAACGAGAAGAATCGCGGGTCCTCGGAATTGCTTGGTGATTCCACGAAGGCCTCGACCGCGCCTGGGCGAAGAAAAATTTAGCTCGTTGCCGCGAGTAGAACGAATAAGTAAACGAAAACCACGGGCGCCGGGTGGAAATGCATTTCGCGCATGCCGCGATGCATCCTTTCTTTATTGCAAACACTTGCGCGGGTGATTGGAACTGGTTTATAAATGTAGGTTGGAAGGGTTCGTGATGGAGCGTGAAAGCTTCCAGACGTTGAGAATCCTTGAGTGCACGGGAAATGCGGTGTCGTTTCTATATTTATTTTCCTCCCTGTACACGGTAACAATCAAAATGCAACTTTAAAAATCCTACATATACATACAGGTATACATGTTATACAATTAACTCTTTGACTAACTGCCAAAAGTTTCAAATTAGTATTAAAAATGTGTGAAAAAAATAGGACAGTACCAATATGATATAAATTTAAAGGTAAATCTTACTTAGTACATACTAGCAACTGTGTTAATGAAGAAATTGTTTGCAGGTCGTATTATTGCTATGAATAAACAGTACCTCGGTAATAAATTCAGATACGACTAAACTCGGTTCGAGTATTACTTTGTTTTGTATCTGAAAGTTGAATAACCCTGGAAATTGCGGACACGTTTTGCGAAACACCTCGTACGTCTACCAAGCTGAAAACAATTAAGCCACCTGAAAGTTTGAGCTGGTGGCAACGCAGAGGTTCGCGGTTTTATTGCAGCGCAGATCTACTTCGTAGCGTGCATTATTTAAACGTAATTTGAAATGCAAACGTTCCGACATTAATAATATGCATCGTAGAAATTTCGACGCTTGTTCTTTCAACGCGTCCTGACCGAATGAGAACTCCATACTTCCTGAGACTTGATACACCGTTACAATCGAGTACACTTACGATTACGATTTTCAGTAATCATTTTTAAGCATATGTTTAGCGCAGCATTAGCTGTACCTGGGTGGTAATTAGCAAGTTCATGTGTGGATATAAGCTGAATATTGATTAAAATTTCAATTGTCGAAGGAAATAATATTTCATTTAAATTAAGTCGGAATTCATCTCCAGAACTGAAATTGAGAAGCAGTTTGAAATAGAGACTATAATATGAAATAAAAATCACTGTTAGGCAGTCTCAGAACTCCTATAGATATGATAATTAAATTTACTGAACCATTCCTTTTCTAATTCGTACTTGCTTAATTGATTACACCGAATAATATAACATTTATTTAGTTGATATATTTGAAAACTAACCTGATCCAGATTAGACGCAACTGCGGTTGATTTCCTCCTGCGTCAAATAACGGACACGCTCATAAATATGCGCGGTGAAACATACGTTAACGATATTAAAAAGTTATGGGCGTGAACGTTAGTTGTAATTCGTTTTCCCGCACACTAAACTGACGTAAGTGGATTATTGTTTCCGGGAAAGTTCGAAGCGCGCGTGCTTTGTGTCTCGGGCTAGGAAACTCGTTTTGTTCCATCGTGTACGAACAACTATTATTCCTCGTTATGAGAAACATCTATCCGTCGAGAGGCTTTCGTACTACTTTTTCTATCAGAGTCTAGGTTTACTTCGTTCTTAATTGCTTATTTATATTATAGACATTTCTCCTGTGCTCGTTCCTTCTTGCTTACATTTTTCTAAACAAAGTTTGACCAAAACGCGAGAGAAAAATTTAATTCTCACAGTATGTATCCTTAAATGTGAAATTCAATTGCATACGAAATTTAAAAAACAAATACCACAACCCTACTGATCAATTACCATCCCTCTACTTCAGTGGGTTATCGTCATCCCTTCAACCTAAACCATTCCCCATAAAAAAGAAAATGTCGACCATATGCTCGCCAACAATCGACCCCTTTAATTTCTCAGAAAAACGATGGATGCAAGTTCCATGTGTCTCTTTGCATGTGTCGATAGATCAAAGCTTATGATTTTAAAGCCTGCGATAAAACTAGCTGGCTGCGCGTCTGATCTCCTATTCCTCATTCGAAATTTTTATCTAGCTCAGAATTTTGCCCAACTCCGCCATAAAGACGCCCTTTTTCAATGTAACGTCCGTTACGTGCGTAGTTGTGCTTTTTAGCGCTCAAGCTCGAGCATCGATGCTTGAGAAACTGCACCACCTTGTCCGAAACGTCGTTGTAACATTTTATTGTGCGGAGAACTATTTTATGGGTGAGCTGTTACGCGCCCAGTTTATGAGCTTCGAATCATGCGGGCTCTGTATCCTCTGCGTCAGATGGCACTACGCCTGGCGCTTGTGTTTCTCTCTCTTTTTTTTTTTGCGTTTGGAGCGGGTGTACGCGCAACTTTACGGCGAATTGCGCTGTTTTCGAACAAGGGAACAGGGGGAAACTGACCGTGGAAAATCGAGGAAAATATGCTGAACGGTACGCGTTCCCTTCGACGAGTTACATTAACTCTTTGATCGCGGGTCGGGCGAGGTTTTTAGGGCCGCAGCACGGTCTCTGATCGTCGGAGCCTCGATTATCGCACAAAGAGGCGCCTTACGCCAATCTCGAAGGACCACCCCGATACCTGGGGAAAAGCTGACAAGGGAAAGACACGATCCGGACCAGCGCTTTTTGATACGGTCAAATTATTGGGCTCGTCGGGTGTGAATAAACTTCAAACCAGTAGTGCGCGCTCTGACATTTTGTGAAAAAAGTGCTTGTAAGCATTATGGTCTCGTCGTGGACGAAGGGAGTTGTTAGGTGTATCGGCTGAAATAAAATGTGACTGAAAGTTACAGAGGCCTATAGAGAGATAAGATATCATTACCGCGTTTAATTAAAATCCAGTTATTTATCAAAGCGTACGATTTCAATTAAGCTTTTCCAGAAAGCGTGAAACGTAAAAGTTTTTTCCCAAGGGCTTCCCAAATTTGAAACCGTCAAGGGACGAGTAAGGTGTGCCACTGAACCAGAAATCGAAAGATCGATCGGCACAACGCATGACCAATGAACCCGCAACCGCAACTAGAAGGTACAGGATAAGTAAGATTAATACGATCCTGTCGAAAGTTTTTCGTAACGGAGGCTTGGATATCCGACACCAGGGCCGAATATCCCGAAAGTCATGCTTCGTGGTCCTGTCTTTCAGCCCTTTTTCTCTGATTCGTTCTTCCAGTGGAAGAAATGTTCGTCCGTCAACTTGAATTCGATAAACTTGATCGTTGCGTGCGAGAAGAGAGAAGAAAATCTCGATGGACGAGAGCCACTGAGCAGAATCAATTTTTAAATAACTCGGCTTCGTACGGTGCGGCATCGAGTGCAATGCGATGTATGTAGTAGCATAATCGTGAGATGCGTTTCCCATCTGTGAGCGAACATTTTTATTGCATTGGAAACATGAGTTGGAAACAATGAAATTTATATTTGAGTATCCCAAAATTGGCCAGTTTTTAACATTTTCATTTACCACGCTTCTAATTTATAACATTTCTTCGCACCACCAATGTGTAAGAGAAAGGCTGCAGGGGAAGGGGTAAGGGACGAACTGGGAGCCCGCATTTCGGATCCATCGGTCGTATTAAGGCCAGGTTGGGAGTTTCCCGCGTACACCCGAAAAAAACCCACAATTCTTCGGGAAGACGACACGCGCCTACGATGAAAAGCCCTTCTACGGAATTGCTTTCAAGTGCAGCTGTGCCATTTTCGCCGGGCGTGTTTCCGCTATTATTTTTTTTTTGCGTTCACGGACAGAGAGAGAGAGAGAGCCGAGACTCCCGTTTCTAACTCCGTTGTACCGATTTCGGGCCGTGTCACTCCGACAACCGACATTCACTCCACCCAGAGCGGCTGAAATTTCCAATTGTTCACCGCCCTCCGTCTTCGTGACTCGATGCTTTCCATTTTTCACTGAAAATAGAAAGAAGCATCGCGAAACGATGAATTGCGCTCATGGCCCTGTTCTTCCCTCATTTGCCTGAGTGTATCGCGGTACCTGGTAATTCGACCGTTTTTCCCCTATCTCCTCGCATATTTTTTTGCTTCTTCCGCCTCTCGTTTTCGAGCATCCGTGTGAGACTACTCCGCGTGATGGAGCTCTTTATTTTTAAACTAGTACGAGAGACACTTCTGAATCGTTGCTACTTAATTTTTTGTTTTCGACAAATATGAAATGCGTTTCCCGACGAAAAGTTCACGGTGGAGGGCCTGCGGTAGGCGTTCAAAGGGAAAGGTGCGAATCGCTGACTCTGACTCGTTGAAAATGCATAGGATGGAGACTCGAAAACAACGACTTTTGGCTTGTTTACAATTCCGATAATTATTAGAATTATCAGATTCACTGATATTGTGTATGACTCAATGTAACGATCAAAGGTAAATATATTAACACGTTCACGCCGGCGCTGCTATTTTTTCTTTTTTGTTTCTCGTAGAAATTTAGGCGAACTATACGATTGCAATTCCATGTAAAATCTATATGCATCGGTATGTATTATACACGTTGACTGACTTCCGAGTATTAGACATAGAGCAATATTCTCATCTCGAAATAGAAACTTTGGCATCAACTGGGACCAGCTACAAACTACATATATCTATAGTTCAATGGGAAGGAAGTTCGGCGCGGTTATTAACGCTTGACACAGTTTTGAAGTTTCTGTTGCTGCGTAACCATGAACAGGGCTAAACTACCGGAAAGTAACGGGGGACCAGTTTCAGAACTGGACACTGGCAATCACCTAAAGAGAACACTGCTGTTGGAAACCTGCCGACATGGATGTCGATATTATCTGACAATATAGAAGAAATTTTATATTAAATGGAAATAGTTGTAAATAAAACAATTCCTGACTTTTCAGGCCAGTTCAGAAGCTTCAATTAAATGTTAATATTTGAATTGTTTCCCTTTTGATTGTATTTCAGCTCAGGCTTTCTAGCATTAAATTGATCTCCTCAGTTGTAATTAGGGATTTAGCAACATATT
Source organism: Hylaeus volcanicus (assembly GCF_026283585.1). NCBI lineage: Eukaryota > Metazoa > Arthropoda > Insecta > Hymenoptera > Colletidae > Hylaeus > Hylaeus volcanicus. The sequence continues at coordinate 29,794,988 of NC_071976.1, forward strand.
TCAGTTGTCTCTGTTCAAATAAATCTACAATTCTTCAGAAATACACCCTGAGAAACTAGTTTATCGATAACGTCGTCAAAGTTATTTGGTGCATCTTAAACTAATAACGATAGGGAATATCTCAATTTTGAAAATATTCACGTATTTATGCAATACTATTACGATTACAGACTGACGCAATATGAAATTAATATCTTAAATGAATCAAGATTTATTACATTAAACTTTAAATAAGAAATTAGATAACTTGATTCGTTTGATTGCTAATCGCATTAAATAGTAATGAGATTACGTCGTAGATGGTAAAATGTTCAGAACGTAATTGCTGACTTTGCCTCTTCCTCTCGGAATCTTTAAAGACATTTAATTCTACAGGAGAAAATCGTAAAAGCAATCATGTTCAACTTGTAACACCGTGTTATCTTCCTCTGTTTTCGGGGTAACAATATTATCTAACTTTAAAACGAGCCAGACGTTGATATCACTGAACTTTCCCTTGGGTTACCTGCGACCCGGCGTTTACCTTTCCAGATGCATGATGAAAATATCGTTCTAGGTAGAATCTCACACTCTGGCACAAACATTGCGGTGCATTTGCAATTTTTCAATTGTTACTCGACTTTAAAACTGTTTCATAATATATTTCTAATATTTCTTCTCAGACATTTCTAAATTTTAGACTAACTTTTACAAAATTTCATTAGAAATTATCGAACACACGATAAATACAATATTTCCCATTCGAAACTTTATTAATTTCACGTAGCAACGATATTATTTTGAGCATTTCAAAATTAAAGTGTAAAAATAGTATTTATAAAGAATCATTTCATTTAATGTTAAAAATGACTTAGACCTGCGCATCACGTTATCGTATTTTCCATCAACCAGAGAAGCAACATTCTCGAATTTCGAAACGACATTACTTTCTGGTCCCCCTAATACCTTCAACTGACAACGAGTAATATTCCACTTCGCAGATTTCATTAGGAAATTTTACTCGGGGAAAAGAAAACGTCTAGATCTCCGAGAATATGACTCGAACAAAATCTTATCCTTTTCCCAGTCATCGCCGTCTTCCGAGAGACTGTTAATTGTACTCTTCCCGCCGTGGTAAGTACCAGAAGCGAGACAAATCGTCGCATTTATAATATCTTGACGTTTTTCTTACGAGTAACTGTGCCAGAGATCCAAATGACTCCGTCTGGATCCATTTCGACCGTGGGCACAAAAGGAACAAGACGAACCGACGAAAATCAAATGAACGCCAGGTAATTAAGCGGATTTAGGCACTCTCAGACTCGAGCACCTCTCACCTACCATCTTCCTCTTTTGCTCTTCGCTTAAACCGCCACTCGACGATTAATTACGGAAGATTACGCCTCGTGATGGTGCCGTTCCATAGCTCCCTTCCGTTCACCGCCATGTTTTCTTTTCTTTTTCTCCGTTCAAAGCCAAGTTGTTTGCCTACGGGGATAATCGATTCTTCAAGTCGCCGGAGGAGCCAGGTCGTATAACTTGACAGCTGTTTATCCGCTGCATTACGTAGCTGATCAATTTTCTTCTGGCCTTTCTCGGCTTTAAGAAACTAACTGAACGAGCTTGTAACGTATAAAATATTGGTAATTTTTGTAGCTGGAATCGATTTAATGTAATTTATATGGTGTTTAAGAGAAGGAAACGACCGATCACTGCAAGTAAGAGTATCTCCTTGTGATCAATAGCTTTGTGAGACTTGTTATTGACAACGAGTTATAAGAAATTTTACTATCCATTGCTTAAAATAACAGTGCAACAGTTGTTTGTCACGAAGAAACAAATAGAATAAATAGAGGAGTTGAAACTTGCGATCCCACGTTACACGTTCACCATGGTTCGTTCCCTTGCTCTAGTAAATGAAATATTTCATCCGGCATTCTGCTTGCATTGTAATACAAACACGGATCAAGTGTACTTTTATGACACTTTATCGATACGCATCCACGTGTTTGTCTTCCATCAGTGACGAGCATTTACCTTCCATAATTGGGCAAACTTAGTTCATCGCGAGTTTCGTGAAAATTTGTCCGGTAAACATTCGATAAATAACGATTAAAAAATCAGAATAGCGAAGGGACAAATGTAATCGTCGTGCAATATATTCAAAGTGGCTCGAAGCAAAAATTTCGATATCCAGGACTGCTTGTTGACGTCCCATCGGGGCAAGAAAATCATTTTGAGACGCGATTTCCTTTATCGATGTTCCGTTTGTACGTCCAATGCGAGATAAATACAATTTGCGCAACTGTACTGCCTTTCGAATGAGGGATGGACTTGCGGTTGCATGAAATTTCATTTTTCCACGAAATTCTGGTGGAATTGGCGCGACGATAGCCGTTACTGGACTACAAAGTGAAATGTTACAATGGAAAATTGATTTGCGGTGACACGCCGCCGTGTTACACGTAAACTCATAAAGGAAGTTCACAGTGGGCAACGATAAAACTGTGTACTCGACCTTGGTGCGTCAATAAGGCAATTCCACGAGGCATGTGTAAACAGCAGTTTGGAATCCAACGACATCGATCGATCGGGTGAGCAACGACGCAAATACCGACAGCGACTGGCTATACTAACTAATTTGATCACAACCAGGTTAAGTTCACCATGACAGGCAACCGTAGAGTGAAATTTCCTTGGTGCCTGCGGTCGAAACGCAATAGAAACGACATCTGCATGACAAGGCGCGGTTCGAAGCGACGGCCACGAATTATTTACGGTGGCGGTGTCAGCAACGGACAGAACGCACCTCTATATGATAAAGGCATTTGTCATCGCGGCGCATTTCGGCTTCGATTATCGATACGTCCGGGCACGCTCGATGGATGCACCATTGGCGATAGCCGAATAGGTATTTATGGCTGGTCGTTTCCTACTTCCGTGCACGTTTACGTTTCTTCCATCGGCTTCACCCTTCCCTCATCCTTGGCAATCTCTTTTCCATCCGATGCTCCACTATTCTTTCCCTCCTCTGCTAGCTTTTGCGCTTATCCGCGACGCTTTTTCATTTGCTGTCATCTTTTATTATGAATCCTGTTAGTTTCTCACTGACTTCTCTCGCGCTGCTTCGATGTTGTCTACTCTCTTTTTTTAGTTCTTAGGTCCTGTGTTGTTTGTGAGTCTCTGATGTATCTCGAGTACACTTCCTGGTTTCTTTCTTTTTTTTTTTTTTTTTTTGATTACTTATCTCATTTACGCGGCTAGAGTTTGTGACATCTCCTGTCGTTTCGTTGCGACAGTTGCTGGTTTGAAACTGTGTTTCTTGGGCGATGTTCTTGGCAGGGTGCTAACAGGCATTGCATAGCGGGAGTGTCGACTTGGGTTTATCGTCGCTAATATGATTGTAACGCTGGTGGTTCACCGACGATAGGAGACCGAGATGTCTTCTTAGGGAATTAATGTTCTCTAGTACAAGTTATGGTAGACTACTGAAACAATTATCTTTAAATTTCTAATCTTTAAATTTTCACCCATATAATGTAACAAAAATATTCTTAAGCATATCTGGGAAGAATCCTACGATTTCCCTCTCAACGTTATCTTTGATTGATATTTGTCTTCTGACTCTAATAAACCACGTCCAATAAAATTGTACGAAGAGGATCCCCAGGCTTCTACGATGTTCATAAAGAAGAACATGAAAGTCATAAAGTATCCCAACCGAAGGAACCCAAAAATCCGATTGTTTGCTTCCTGACGTTCCTCCCTACCTCCACGCATCAAAGACGTAGCGTCCAAGAACACGGTTGATTATTAATCATCAATCACCCAGCCCTCCACTGGGGGGAATCCTCTATCATCTCCGAACACTTCCGCCTTCTTTGCCTTAAAATTTCGACATTTTTCTCCGACGCCTTGAACCTTATTTCATAGCTCTCCCTCTTGCGCCAGCGACCCTAATCCTTCCACCCCCACGCGTCCATCTGTCTCCATTATCCTGCATCCATCTCTACCGCCTATTCTCTTCGATCCCAGCGCACGTTCTTCGTCATGAAAACCGATAAAAGTTATTAGATTCTTCGGCCAAGTAATTCCTGCCGGGTTTGCCTATAACGACGTCCGGAATCGCAGACCTCGCAATGGTCCGAGTATAAGCTTTATTTTTTATAATTGATGAATAAATTTCTATATTCTATTCGTATTTGCCGTATCACATGTCTTATATATATATATATAGGATGAGGCATTTAAAGAAGGCTACCTGAATAATTCGCTTATATCGGTATCCAATAGCTGGTCCACAGTCGATTACCTACGATTCCAAGCGACCAAGGATTCCTGCTTGTCACATGACCACTTTCGACCCTGAACAGGCATATCGATGTAGCCTATCACTGTTTCGTGACAATCTTGACTAGGATCTTCGGTTTCTGGGACGATCGTCGTCTGGAAACGAAGGACAGGTTCTAAAACGAGAGCCAACTGTTCCCCAGTTGATTGCTAATCATTTTTTCCATCGCGTACGTGCTCCTTTCTCTTTCTTCTCCGATGCCAGATGCGTTCTATCGCGGACTCCTTCCTCAAGATTCTCATTTCGTAGTTCTGAACGTCATTCGAAATCGATATGGAGATCAGGGAAGATACGTGCTCGCTATTCCTGTTTCAGAGTTATTGGACGGGGGTAACCGTGGATTTATGTGGTCTGTTTAATGAAATTTGTGCATTTGCTTCATCGTATCTAACTGAATCTGATCCTGAATTTAAACTGAATAATTCCTGAAAAAACTCTCGCTGCATGTTTGGCATTTTTCATTTGAGAAAAGTGAAATGAACGATTCTAAATGGGATGTCAACTGCTTTTTCGTTAATACGATAATTAAATAAAACGAGTGAACGAACGTGAGCTAAAATCGTTTAAAAGAGATCCTTTCTATCGCGAAATAATAAGCTTCCAATTTGACTCGATTGGTGATTACATGTAATTTAGCTCATCAGGTCAGTAAACTCGATACGCAAAGTTATTATCGACTGGAGCTATTATCGGTGCATTAACTGCATCTATTTTAACATTTTCCAGGATGCAAAAATAATTATAGAAGTCCTTTGCTCTCCTTTCTGTTAATAGAATCTATTGATCGAGTCTCGTATCTCGTGTGACTATTTTTAATCGTATTAACCTATTCCTGGCACATCGTCAGCAATAATTATAAATAAAATGAACAACGATGCCAACTCGACAGATCAGAGATTTTTATCTTGGATTTCATAATATTTTATTTTATATCTCGAAAATAATTTTCAGTTTTCGAAACTATATTTTAAATGTTTGTTTAAACAACATGTAGGATTTTATATATGATTTAATTTAAAAAAATGTCGAAGATATTTGAATGAACTACTATACTGTCCACTGACCTGATAGCTGTCATTGTGTTCGATGCAAATAATGTACAGAAGAATTATTTTTATTTTCGTTCGGTAAATGTCATACGTGGACGCGATTCCAATGGTTTTATGAAACTCATTGGAAAAATACATATTCTCTAAATCGTTTCACAATGAATAGAACCATTGAAAAGCGACTGTCTGGATACCCAATTGTGAAACAAAGCATAAGGCGCTGCCTTTCAACCGTGTTACGATTTTCAAACAAATTTTTAATATTTCACCTAGCGTTTCTCTACTGGTGCGTTTCTATGCACTTGCAATCAAACTAATATAAACGAAATTTTGAAACATTTTTAAAAAATGTTTAAGTGTATAAAATAAAAAGATTTTCATAATTTTTCTATAACCAGGAATAAAATTTCAAGTGACGTGAATTCACATCAGCGGTCGCGAATGTGTTAACGGAACAAAATTTTTCTCATTCCCGGCGATGATATCATTTGCTCGGCAATACACATAAATGGACCCCTCCAAAAGAAGACGTTTAAGCGGCATCTATCCTCGATACGCCCATTTCCGCGTTTCTATTACCCGGCGGAACAGGAGTCCAATTTTCTTAAGGGACACAGGTGGAACTCTGAACAAAAACTGGTCCCACGTAAAATCGAAAGATAAACGGGGACGTCGACGGATTCGAGGGAATGCGATTCGAGAATAGCATCTGGCAAAAATAGAAGAATGAATGCGCGGTGAAATGCCGAAAGCCGAGGGATAACTTTGGCTCGGGACACCAACAAAGCTCCAGTCGGATAGTCGTACCACGTAGAGTCGCGATATTAATCTCTGCAAGCCTGTTGTGCATTATAATGAACACAAATTTTGTATTTGAAGATAATTACTCTCTTCAGACAGGGTCAAATATATTTACATTTGCGGTGGGTTTGATTTAATTTAATAACTGGGTCATGGTTTTCATCGTGCAAACTACTTCGTTTCCATTCATTAATCTAGTGCAAATATAAAGTTGCATATTATTAAAACATGAAGAAAATAGATCTTTATCTTTGTAACAGGTTAATAAAATAAAATAGGGTTACTTTTAATATTTCATCCCAGTTCTCGCTATCATAATATATTAATTTCCAACGATCATGAGACTTCCATTGTACAAATATAAAGAACCAACGCTTTTTTTGTCATTTTTGAATAATATACACATTATGTTTAAGCTATGGAAAATATTTACAGTACACTTTTGTAATATACCTAGAAAGCATCACTATTTCCTTGCCTTTATTCCTATCACTAAAGATACTCCATATATCTACAAAGAATTCATTTAAAACTTGAAAAATGAAAAAAAAGCTTTGGTTCTTAACATCTGCACCAGATTATTAAAACGAAGTAGTTCATGCGATGAAAACCATGGCCCAGTTATCAAATGGGGACGATATCAAATAATCTCAGTACTAACGCAGCGTTTAGCAAAATTTTAAACTCGCGAACGTAGTTTAGGGCCTCTACACGGTGTGCGCGAAAGCACGATGTAATTGAAATTCTCGAAAGCAGGGAAATCACAATTGCCGAGTACCAATTGTATGAATATACACTGAATTTCTAGAATGAATCGGAGCATAATAGCGAGCAACGGAGAATACAATCAGCATAAACAGGAAATCAACGCGGAACGATCGAATAAATGCGTAGAAACCACGTGTGCAAATTGTCCCCTGATGTAATTGCACAGTATTTCAATCAGCGATTAACCGCGCGCGATATAAATTTCAGCGTCCCGATAAATTGCGAAATCGAGATGTGAAAATGAAACAGTCCATTCAAATTAAACAAATCTGCCTTTGTTCGCGCGATTCTTCCTCGTTATTTTCGAATAATAGACCAATTAAAGAGATGCATTATCAACGTGAAAATTAGACAGTAATTCGCGTTTCGAATTCTGATTTTTGCGCACGATCTGAAACTCCAATACCCGCTGGAGTGATTTAGAAATAAGTAGAGAATTCTGATATATATATATATATATATAAATAACATTTAATCTTCTAATTGAAATAATCAAAAAGTCAGATATTGATTCTACTTGTATTTCCCTAATACAGGTCATGTCTGTTTAAAGATAGAAATAGAAACCACTGTACCCGGAATTACATTTATTGATCCTGTGTAGATGGAGAATTTATATATGTATAATGTATGATTGTATATAGCTATGACGTTAAATAAAATTTGTATAAACGAATATTAGAGTACACGTGGAGGGGTGAAATTGAATTTGTTATTGAAAATCAATGTACATGCGGAGGAAAATACAAATAGAATGCTCCTTTCAATCTGAATATTAATAATAATAATAAAAAAAAACAAAAAAAAACAAAAAAAACAAAAAAAACCGAACAATATGAAGAACAAAGAACAGAGAAAAATATTCGAAAGATAATGGAAACTTATTTGTTTTTATATTGACCAAATTAAAGATATAAAGTGGTGTAAAACGAAAATGTAAAAAAAAGAACGAGTTCTAATTTAAAACCAGATACAGGAATGCAGGCACAGTTACCATAGTCATTATCATATAGGTATTATTTCGATCAAAGAGTTTCTAGTATTAAATAATTTCAAATCGTCGTCATTTTAACATGATATATATTTTAATTAAGTGACTCAAATCTATATACATATATAGTTCTGTTGGCTGCTCGACACGGGATCGTATTAGATAAAATTCCAACGAATTTATGGCAGTGAAAGTTATTTCATCGGTGGCGCAACGAACTCGTGAATGCCAGTATAGATTACGGTTCTGTGCTGACGAGGAGAATAAATTCGGGCCAGATAAAAATAAGTGCGTCGTTTTTCGCCAGTATGTGTTCAGTTCCTGTGACAGACGCGACGTTCCTAAAGTTACGACTTCCTTCTCCTCGCAAAAGCTGCGATACAGTGATTAATTTATCACGGGCGATTGCTGGAAGCTATTTTTGAAGTAGTTAAAAGTAGTTAAAGTAGTTGAAAGCTATTTTAAAACGTAGTTCGTTAATATCTCGATGCACAGTCCTAACTTAATTTTGAGGGGAGCACAATTCGCAAATTTGCAAATTTACCTCGGGAATCAGAAAATCGGAAACTTGATATTCCGCCTTCGCGAGATACCTCGATGGTTCTAGGTTCGATCGAGGGTGGATTTTAGAATTAATCAGTGAGAAATTCCGAGACCGGTTTTCCGGAAAATGAGATTCGCGAATAGAATCGAGGAGCTTGTTGCAATGGTGAAATAGAATCGAGTGACGTCAGCGCGGATACCAAGGGCACAAATACAATAGAAAGATGATTTACCCAGATGATCCTGTTCCCTCTGAATCTGACTGGACTCGATGATCAGCAGACACCAGATGGACACCAGGGACACAGAGGGAAGCAATTTTCCCAATATTCCCATTTCTCTTCTTCCGTACCTCCGGTTCGAAGCGATGACAACACGAATGTCGTTGGCACGCACGCGCGCAAACACGGGAACGTCAAATCAGTCGAGGAAACACTGACTTATCGCCTTGCCAGCCGCGGGCTTAATACTTTCCCGATTCCACCCTTTCCTTTCTGTTCTCGAAACGTCTTTGCTGCTCACGACGTTTTCCACTTTCCGGGCGAATCGAAGCTGCATCGATTCACAGAACCCACATAGGAAACAAACAATCACTTTCGAGAATAATTTTGAGGACTGCTATGTGAAATAATTTCATCAAATATGTCATATTGTATTAAGAAAAGAATTAGATCGAATCGAGTAAAATTTAGTTCAATTAAAATAAAATTCAATTGAGGAACATTCAAATTACTCGTATATTGTATTTAATATTATATAGGAAAGCCTTGTAATAAGTATCGAATATTGTGCCGAATAGTAAAACTATTAACGCATTCTTTTTCTAGCTACAACTTAGGTTTTTACAAAAAGTTGAACAAGAATTTTGTAACCATTAGCAAGTTTTATTTAATATTTTAAAAGTGAACCATCCCCGTTGTTCCTACATTTTCAGGTATCTATTTACTAATATAAAAGAATAGGATACAAACAGAACATAAAGATTTATGCTCGTTAAAATGACATTCGATAGCGTAAAAATCTCAAAATGATATACATAAAAATATTTCACAATTTTTTTACTAATTTGCCTACAAACACCTCTACCGATTAACTAGCGCTGTTTGTCAGCAAACAAAATATGAAATTGATGAACGAACCCCGAGACAAAGTATTTTTCCCCATTGCTCCCGCAAATGGAACAGAAATGTGAATACATGCGTGATAATTACGTCGTATTCAACCAAACCCCATACCCTGTGGATGCACGATATCCCTTGCGGGGTTTTCAGAGAATATATAATAATGTAGATGCGTATGAAAGGAAATCAAATGCGAGAATAATGAAACATAATTCGTAGATATTGCGATTTAATCATGATGTATTCATGCAGGTTTTTGAATAATTATATATGCCTCCCACTATCTCAGAGATACTAATTTGTAAATTCTACAACAGTATATAGTACCACTAAAAATAAAACCATATACAAGAAGAAAAAGAAAAACTATATGATGTGAATGTTCGAGAAAGTACTTCATCAATTAAACACCATCAACTAGATTCTAATTAACTTAAATCACGGTTGAGTACCTTCAACTTTTAATTAAATTAAATTAAAACCGCTAAATTCCAAAATAAACATTTCAAATTCTTACATCATCTCCTCTTTTCACATTCAAATATCAATAAAGCGTTACGAATATTTATACCACGGAGACACGTAAAATATCGACAGAGGAAAAACTCTGAATAAAAACTTAACGAATGGAAATATCGAAGTGAAGAGCCAAGGAGGCCGAGACAATTTCACAGCGAGTTTTTGTCTCGCAGCTAGAAAGCAAATCGAAATACGTCGTCCGAAACTGACGTGCCGTCGACGCTGATTTATGTCTCACGAAAATTTCGCATGCCCATCTTCATTACGCGAGTCACCGTGTATATCTGGGACTTCAAACGATATAATAGAAACGTCGATACAAGGAAACTCGTCCAGCGGTGCCAGTCTGAAGCGTCACCGTTGAATCGACCACGGACACGTTGCATTAAAAATTCATCGATCAAAAGAGAAAAATAAACTGCTAGTCCTCGACATTTTCAACGACAAAATTAAAAACTTCAAAGACAGATTAAATATTCACAGTCTGCTCCGGGAAATACTGCCTTCCTTCGACTATAATTCTCAGAATTTCTTCGAATAACTGTGACGGTTTGAATTACTTAGAAAAGTCGAGTGGAATTAATAATATCCTAATATTAAAGACTTCTAACGCAAAAGATTTAAATTATTTTTTCAGAATATTAACCTTTCATATATTTGAAAATTGTTAAAATATAGAAAATCTCCAAGAATATTTTTTTTGTCTCATTTGAAACATAACAAGCTTTGACGCATATAAATTCTTATAAAACTATAAAACAGTAATACATATTCAACAGTAATTTGGCACAAGTGCAACCTGCAACATTTTTCTACAAACTATAATTAAATTTTCTAGCAAAAGAAGAGTCAAGACTTGACTAAAATTCTTATTACTGGGAGCTCCCAGTGACCCACTTGAAAGTCTATGGCGATTTTTGATAGGTGGTGCAGGTCTGATTATGTCGAAATGGCTGAAAACAAATTATATATATATATATATATATATATACGTCGATAATCGAGGCCGTTTTCTCGGGTTTCGCGTCTCAACAACAGTGCGCGCCGCACCCTCTTTCGCGAGTGTACTCCCCTCTCTCTTTCTCGAACGTTGTTCTCTCTCGACGCCTCATTGTTGCCCGCTCCACCGTCAACACGATATATATATATATATATATATATATATATATAGAGAGAGAGAGAGAGAGAGAAAGAGAATATATAGATATAGTATAGATATATATGTACATCTCTTAAAAGGTGATAAGTTCGCGAAAGAAACTCGAGAAAAGAAGCTTCCGAAGGTTGAAGGTGAAGTTTAATTTTCTATGTAGCGAAGAGCAACTGCGAAGTCTACATTTAAAAGAAACACAATGACATTCATTTGGATGGAAACGAATTGTGATTAATCAACTGGTTAAAAGAACAGAGGAACAAATTTACTCGCGAGCAGAACTCACCCGCTCTACTTGTCTCTTCGCATTCTTCAAATTAACGCTACAAATTAAGAATCGAATGAAGTGCTTCAAATGGAGATTGCATCCTGGAGCGCGATGTGATTTCGTGCGTAACGTGTTAGCATTTATTCGCAATCAACGTTTATTTAGAGAATTTCACCTTCGCGTCGTTCGACTGTATAAAATCCTGCAATTTAAAGAACAATTGATTGATGAAAAATGAAATGTGTCTATAAAGTTCAGAAAAACACAGAATCGATATTTTATATTTTATTTTATTATTTATTTTGAGCAAGACGAAGTACATCCATTAAGGACTTTACATTTTTTAATTTAATTCTTCGACTTCAAAAAAGCGTTAAATATGTGGGTGTAAAAGTTTCGTATAGACATAATATTCAATTCTTAAATTGCAAATGTAATCCTTCCAGCCTTATCGAGGTGTCCATTAACTAATCTAGGACAAATGCTGTAATTTCTGCTCGTACGACCTAAATTAAGCAAACCTCTTATACATGAACGATTTCTTAGGAGCAAATAATTAATTTTTCCCTTAAATTAATTAAGTAAGGGAAAAGTAATGTACTATTTGAACTCTCCCCTCAGGGAATTAATATGACGTATCGGAGAGATCGTAGCCGTAACGAGATTAAAAATTATCGGGATTTCAGAGCCACCATCTGCATTAAACATATTAAATGGTTACTCATGCGCATTGTGTCGTATTAAACACGCTTTCAACAAATATTTTGGACAGTTTGGTAAACTGTAAATCATGTTTGTCTAATTGTGCAATATCGAGCATTGTATTATTCTTATCGTGACATCCACACATCTTACACAATCGATAACACGGTCATTGTGAGCGTGTCGTTTGAATCTGTTCTTTATATGTAGTTGCGAAGGCAATATTTCAATTTCTACAAAAATACGATACACATAAGTAGATAATACTTTCGAGAGCAATTTTCTTAATGTCAGACAATTGTATTCAACTGTACAATTGGTGGAACACAGTTGTTCGTATCCTTTTCCTCTATGTCATGTTTCGTATTTCTGGACAGTATACTAGGTCGCAGAGTGCATTACCGAAATTAGAGCTTTTCCGATAATATTGGAAAATATTTTACGCAGGGGTTTCAAGCGTTCGGAATTATGTTAAAATTGAAAATACATCCGTTAAATTATGTAAATTGTTATAGAGTTCGACTAGATAGAGTTCCATTACAAGCGGATATTAATAAATTGAAATAGTTCAAGCTAGAAGTTTAAATTACAAAATGTAAGCCCTTCTGAACGCAAGTTTAGATTACAAAATATAAACCCATCGGAGCAGAAGTTTAGATTACAAAATTGAAACCCTTTGGAGAACAAGTCGAGGTTATAACAATCTTAACTTTCACACTTTGACCGTTTCTCTTTCTAAAACCTTCTTTGTTCAGAATTCAATACATCCAATCACGGATTTATCGATTTTATGGACGTATGATGAAGCTATTATAAATCAGGAAATGTTTTTGTAAGTTTTAGTTGATATTTGGATTAAAATTCTGTATCTCGAGTGTATTGAAATAATAACAAATTGTAAATTAAAAATACACCGAGGACATCACGTCAGTATTATGAATCTCGTTTATGTTAAAACGCGTGACACGTTCATCTGATGAATTTAGCGTTGACTAGGGATTAGAATTCTAAATTGAATGGAATTGCGAAATTAATTAAACGTGCACATCATTGCAGAAGTAAGTGAATTCATACTCGAACGGTCCCGTTACTTGCAAATCGTTCAATTTAATTCTACCTGAATAATTACATTACTTCATACAGATCTTTTGTGAAATTACATTAGAGCTCTAATTTATATTTTTTGTTATGTTTATTTTCTTATGGTGAGTAAATATGTTCTAGGTCCTTTGTTAATTTCTTTTTTATTCGCATCAGCATGTCTCTCAACTCCTAATTTATTACGAACATTTATAAGATTAAAAGCAATTAGTATCGTTGATATTACACGTTTAACAGTATCACATTTCCGAGTAAATTTTTCTCTCAGTATCAAAAATCCCCAGCAATAACCTCGAGTGGACGAGATTGACACTTTCGTCCAGCGTTTTTATTCGTGGCTCGGTCGACCGAAAATGTATCGACGTTTCCTTCGATTTATAGACTCGTCGTTTTGATCCTCCGAGCAATTCGGTTATAGGAAGCGAGATATAGGACGTCAAAGAGAAACGGGGAAGTCGGAAAGTAGACATTTCACTTGGCGAATCGGCACGGGAGGCTTTCATATCCCTGAAATAATAAAGACTCCCTGCCTAACATACTAGATCCCCCCTTTCCGTCCCTAATCGTACAAATATTTATGCTGCTCGCCAGGACAGTGACTCGATCTTCGACAAGGGAAACATCCCTTCCTGTTACTTGACCTTTGACCCCATATCACACTGTCTTCCTGAATTAGGCCAGTGTCTCTCATGCCGTATTCCTTGAGAAGTACTGTTCTAGTAGAGAAAGATGGTAGTATTTTAGTACTATGAAATATAAAGTTTCTGTCGGCAGTATTTATCAAAGGTTTCAAAATAAGATAGCGAGTAAATATAATTCCTGAAAAAGGCCAACGGTCACATATTGGTTGAAATATGAAAATAGGAACCTATTTGCAGTCGACTGGTAACGATGATAATATCCATTCCAGACCATTTTCACTTTAATCAGACTCATTTCTTGCATCGTAAAAGTCGTTGAAAGGGTGCGCAGTCTCTCCTAAGGCGAAAAATAAGAAAAACTTAGCACTCGCTGGTTCAAAGGACGCGCAAGAATCGACGTGGCCTATTTTCGACTCCACTCGATCGCAGGATCAAAGTTAATCGAGTGGAACGAGTTCCGGAGGACGGCGCGGCGGTGGGCGGCGGGTGGTGGGTGGCAGGGGGCGGAGTGAGTTGGCCCATTACAGGGGTAAATTTCAACCTTATAGGCGACGCGTGTCAACGATAGAAAACCTGTCAGCAGCAGGTCACTCGATTCGGGGACTTTGAAGGTGTGACGTGACGGGATTTGACAGCACCAGCAGAGATCCGAATCGCATTAACGTGTCAAGTAGACCCTGCGTTTACGCTTAAAAAGACCTAGGATTTATCTTGAACGTTCTGCTAGACGTTTCATTCCTATGCGAAGATTCTACGACCTCCGGAAGGACTTCTAGGATCTCGACTGGCCCTAGACGTTTTTCCATTGTTTATAACTTCGTCAAACAAATATTTCAATAAAAATATTTTTGTCGAGGTTATTATTGCCTCCTAAAAAGTGTATGAAAATTTCACTAGTAAATTTTCACAATGAAAGCGAAAAACTTAATTAAATTCCTTGAAAGAAAATGTACCAAATATTTTTAAAATGTACTTGGCATATCGCGTTAACAAAGAACAGCACGCAGTTACATTTCCCCGGATGTTTGACATAATCGTTTGTGCAACAAATTATACAAAAACGCGTTGGCTCGTGTGATTTACAACAACGCGTACACGTGAGATTAAAGTTAACTACGCTTCCGCAGGAAAGAATTTCTTTAGCGATGAAGCGGAAAGGTTTAATTTCAACCTCCAATTTCTGGAACAATCTTGACCACAGCAACAAGGAAACAATTTAAATAAACCGCTTTGTGACGCGTGGAACGACGATTACTTTGAAATTACTGCGACAGTCAAACGATGCTAGATTTTTATTCACTGAAATAAAATGATAAAAAGTATCGTAGCAATATTACATTACAGAGAAGAAAAAATTCAATAGCACTCCCTGAAAGGATCTTCAAAGTTACAAAAACAAAAGATAGTTTAAACATAACTACGTTTAATTAAATATAAGGAAAACCTGTGGTTGATCGTATGGCATGACCTAATAATAAATAAACTGCTGATTTTATGCATTTATAACATCAGAAAACAAAGACAAAAATATGCTAAACATAACTAGAGGGGTATAACCACAAATAACGAAGAATACATCAGAATACAACATTTCAAATAATTCAAAGTAACGTTCGCCAAAGATCAAGTTTTTACCTCGAATGCTGATAAATTACGAACGAATGATTTATGGATGGAAAAGTTTCTTTGTAATTAAACAAGTTGTAGGCCAAAAGGGAGGAACGATTTTGGCGTTATTCCGAGAATCGTTTTCTGGAAGGAGGATTTCGGGGAAACCGACAAATCGGTTCAAGTTCAAAGCTCTTCATCCGTTCGTGAAAAATACGAGATCTCTTCCTGTGCGAATAAATACCAGCTTCCGTGGCGAAACTTGGACGAACTGTAACAGATGGCTTCGTGACTCGGGCGTCAAGTTCCTGGGAACTCGCTGTGAGGGTTGCGCGTTATCCAACCCCACTTGTGAGCAGAAAGAATTTAAGAGCACCCGCGGGACATGGCAGTCGAGGATGCCTCGGTTTCGACATACCGACCGAGATCTCTTTAAAACGACTTCAAACGGGGGGAGCTAGTAAGTAATCCCGCGCTTTGTCCAAGAGTTACCAAACAGTTCCTTTCCATGAACAAAAGCATCATTTGCGAAATGGCCTCTGACAAAAGCCTCGGGGAGTGTCGCAGACGAATTTTCGCGCGGGGAGTCCAAACAAAAGCTGATCGAACAACTAGGAAAATCTTTCGAACATTTTTATAATTCAATTTTTGGATAGGTAAGTAGGATAAGTAGTCTTGTAAATTTTGAAATAATTTAAGTAGTCTGAGCTAGGGAGATTTAATTCAAAATTTTAGGGGTTGTAAGGGCGTTAATATAGAAGAAGTAAGAGAATATATACTTGGAGTTGAACTTATTGTTAGTATCAATTTTGGGTGAGTTTGTAGAAGAATAAATTCTATTCGCCTTTAATTTGAACAAAAAT
Organism: Hylaeus volcanicus; assembly: GCF_026283585.1. Classification (NCBI taxonomy): domain Eukaryota; kingdom Metazoa; phylum Arthropoda; class Insecta; order Hymenoptera; family Colletidae; genus Hylaeus; species Hylaeus volcanicus. Next base: position 29,811,446 of record NC_071976.1, read on the forward strand.
CTTAGATATTCTATTATGAAGGTGTGTGGTGAGTTTGTGTCAGAAAAAGTTATTCTTATTCTACAATTTTTTATATACAATAATAGGTATAAAAATGTATCCAGTTCCCTTTTAGAGTAAATTTACCATTTATTTATCAAGAAAAATCATACAAATTACGATCTTTCATGGAGACCCGATGAGAAGGGTACCTTGACAGAACGCACTCGCTAATTACGCGTTTCTAAAAATCCCCTGAAAAATCGAAAAAGAATCGCGGCGTTCTCTCTGGGATATAAAAATTCTCGAAAATGACAGATGCACTCCAAACGAGCATAGCCCTGCCAGAAAGCCTCGAGAGTGGATTAAATTTCAGAAGGTAATCCTTGCTCGTCAGCGGAGCTCATCAAACACCAAGGGAGAATCAATGGCAGGCGGCGTCGCCTGGCAATCCGAAGAATTAAAAAATCTCCAGTGTTCGAAGGGTGGAGAAAAAGGTATGAAAAAAGTTCGAAGGACCCTCTTCTCAGCCGGGATCAGGATTACTTCGGTTTAGACGTCAAACACTATCGTCGGGGTCCTTTTTCCGACACGAGGGAGAGTCCCTCCTATGCTCGAGAGAACCTCGCCATGCAGAGAAATACAAGTGCGAATCAGTCGAGATATATCGGATGGCTTGCACCCTTGTCTTAGGACGTAATCCTCTTTGGGAAGAAACTCCCTTCGACCGTGTGGCTGAAACAGCGAGAAGAATTCAGCAATTAATCGTTGCTCGGAGAACGTTGTCGCTTCAACGGATCGACTGACGATGTTTTAGTATTTTATCGAGTAGTAATATAGCGTAGTATTGTCATTTTTGTGTTGCATTAGAAAATATATTTTATTTAATGTCTCATCAGTAGTAAGAAAAAAGCAATTGAATTTTCTTTTCATTAATATGTCCACCGTGTACACTTAACATTTCTGTCAACAATCTTGATAGATAAGCTATTAATCTAGCTAACTAGTAATTTCTTCGTTGTATCCGAAGTAATATTACTTCCTTTACTTTTTAATATCTCATCACAAATGTTTTCCAAATGTTGTTTCTAAATGATCTCATAGTTGCTTCGAACAGTGCATACTGTGCAATCCTTTCCATAGAAATAACGAAAATAAATGGCGGAGCGGAAGCGTCATAACGCGTTGAAACGCCAAGGATGGAACGCGTAGACGGATACGAAAGGAAGAGGGAAGAAATGCAGCGAACAAAGGGAAAAGAAACCCGAACAGGGAAGAGGGACCCGTGATCCGTAATCAATCACGATACTGCGGCTATTCGATCTCCCCGCCAATTCGAATCGTTCGTCAATTGACTCCTTCGCAATTTAGCTTCAGGCGTTAAGAGACTTACCCGCGGCTATTTCAATTTCTTTACAGTCCGATCTGTTTATCGCTAAATCAATTTACTGAAGTGGATTTAATTGTCGAGTGAAACGAGTTCGACATTCGATATTCCTTTTCTATTATCAAAAGTATATTTAGGAGCTGATTAAGTCGTCTGAAGTTCATAATGAAGGCGTCACTTGATATTTTGGTATTAATTGGTACACTATTGTTTGAAAAGAACTGACTCGAATCCTGAAGACTCTCCATCCTTCCAGTATTAAGGGCTACAGGAATCAACACGTCAAACACCAAACTCCAATTTAATCTTCGCGGAGCATCAATTTCAGTTCAAGAATATTACTCACACACGAGTCAAGAAATAATACTAAAACTTGACCTCGTTTCACCAGCTAATCTCTGCATGAACATTTACGGCCGAAAGTTAGAGCGAAATAAGGCAATCTGAAATCTCGAACGATCCTCGAGCAGCTGCAACTGTCCTTCACCAAACGTAACATCAAAACTTTAACAAGATACTGCGCAACTTCCAACGCTACACGCGAATAGTGTTCGTTCGCGGAACTTCCTCTGACCGTAAAAAATTACTCCTCTCTGCCACTAGTTTTCCCAATTTGTTAAAACCCAGCGGGGGGCGAACTGTATCGTCGTAAATTCGGCCGTAACGATTCGGGAAAACAAACGGAGTCCGTATGAGCGGAGAATCATAAATTGTTCTATTCGCAAGACGAACGGAACACTTTATTAACAGTAATAACAAGATTTTATCGCAGAAAAGAGATAAATAAAGTAATAGAGTTCGATTAGCTAATTTATTTTAACGTTTCGACCATTTACGTTGTTTCTCCATTTATTTGATGAAACTTAATTACGATGTAATTATAAATGATTAATAATTTCTATGAACCGATGAATAAGTAATCATTTTATTAATTTAAAGTCTCCACCTTCGGGGCGTGGGTTTCGACTGTTCTGACAGTTGAAATAAATTAGAAACTGTATTCGACGTAAAAGTGCTCCATGAATTCAAACGTATTTTCGCCTTTTCTGAGCAAAGTATCGTACTACAAAATTTACTGATTTATCCGCAGAATTCGGTCTAAAAGTGGCCAGTGTTTGGTGGATTTTCCGCCGATGGATCCGCAAAACGAATTAGAAGGAAACTTTTTCCTTTCGCCCGGTTCGGTTTCCCTGTATCTCGGCATAGAGACGCCCGCGCCACATAAAATTTATCTGGGAAGTATCCAATTGAAATTGAATCCCGTTTTTGTTGAAATACAACGGCTGCCCCCCCCCCCTCCCCCCACGAGAACTAATATCGGGACGTCAAAGGCGGATATTGCCGCGAGACGTTCAAGTTTTCGTGCCAAGAAGACAGCGCCGAGGACGGCAATCCACTTGGACTGGAGCTTTGTCTCCTTTGTTGGAAACGTCTCGTCATTTCCTGAACGCTTGATAATTTATTTAATACCGACACGTTGGAGGATGCTGAAAAGACGACGAAACGAGTACGACAAGGACACTAGAGACGTTACAAAAGTGTTGCGCGAATATGCGCGTTTTTTGTCTTGGACGTCAACATTTAATACAGATGTATAATCTAGGTTATTATTTTAATGATAAAAAGTGACATTAAATGTGTTGTTTTAAAAAGAAAATTGACAATCTTCTTTTGCAATAATTCGTAACTCAAAAGACTATAAGCTTGTCCCTTGAGTAATTGCAATCAATTTGAAGTACGAGACATCTCATAGTTGGCAGTGAATGGGTTAAAATGAACAAAAATATCTTACTTTTACGATACGTAGTCAAAGTACACCTACACCCCAGAGAACCAAGTGTTCAATGATTCACAACGCACGGTATAGCACACGCTCACCAAGAACGTCGAAGATCAGCGGGATTCATGCATTCCGAAACACGTTCCCCAAAACGGAGATCTGCTCGATGAGCGTCGTTAATAAACGGGTCACGATCACAAAGCTGTGAAATCGGGATCTATCTCGAGCCAATTATCGGGCCGAATCCTTCGGGAAGTTCTGTGTCAGAACTCGGCCAATAGACGTCCGCCTGACTCACTCGGCAAAAGGGATCTGCTTTTCGAGTATAATAGCGAGGCCAAGATGCAACGAGTTACTCGTAGAATCCGTGTTCAGCCAACACGACAGTCACCCTTCCCGGAGTATCGGTCTGCGTCCTTGCCACCGACGCGACGCCGACGCGACGTGCACAAGTATGCTAGAGCGACTCGCCGACTTGGGGCACATCGGGACTCGCCTCGGAATTGCATCGAACATCGCCCTTCCATCTCTCTCCGTCTCTCTGATCGTACACGCTGACAGCAACCGTACACCCGTGTCTTGCGGTAATTGCGCTTCTGGGCTATTGAACTCCTAATCACGAAGTGACAACTGTCCCCCACACCCAACCCTCGAACATTCCCTGAGTTTATCCTCCACGCGACTGCTATCGAAGCTAAACCTCTCGTTTCTTTCGGGATTAGTGGAACGGAGTACAGAAAAGGTGGACTAGTGTGTGATTATCCAATTTGGAGACCTCTGTTGCCATGATAAGCACCGATTGGGAGATGATTTCTTGATTTTGGTCAAGTTTGATTCTTTTCTCAGCCATTCCCAAGCAACTTAAATTAACATATTCGCTGTCAACTACTTATTGAATGTGTCCTGTGTGTAAATAACCAATGAATAATATTCTTGGACTTACGTTTATTATCGTAAGAAATCCCTTTAGAGAATGTACGTATAATAATTACGCACGTATAATTAGTTGCATTTGTATAGCTTAGAAACCCAAATAATCGATATTCCTTAATCTTTGCATATGGATATTAAGTTTCATCTCCTCTAGTCAATCAAACCTCTAGTTTCTTCCCCCGAGGCAATGAAATTTCATTTCTCGTCTTCCGAACATTATGTTCGAGAATAAGCTACTTCCCATACTACGCGAAGAAGAGCGTAAACTGCTTATGATAGGGTGTAACGAAATGAGAAGTACACCTAATAGATCCTTGTTTGGAACACGGAGTTTGTGTTGAAGTTTTCCAGAGGAAGTTTCAGTGAAAACTTTAGGTTACTGTTTCAGTCTTCGCGAGCTCGAAAAGATATCAAGTTGGAGTGTTTGCGATACGATGGGTAACCCACGATCGAGTAATTCATATACAGGAGCAAATGGATAAATCTCGAGTATCTTCGAAATATTTTATTGTCTTCTGACAGTAATTGTAAGAGCTTTTAATTGTCGAAAATGCACAGTATACCCTAAATCATCATCTCCTAAAGCAATCTCCTTTTATTCTACTCGAGAAATAAAAAGAATCACCATTCTCTAATTTCTCCTAACAGAGACAGAAACACGTATTCGCCAAAGAATTTGTTCTTGTATCCTGGTCAGGATCACGACAAATTGATTGTTCGAATTTTGACCTAGTTTCGAAGAAATTTGTCCCACTGAGCTCCGTTTCTCTTGCGTCGTTTCGTTGACTCTGACAGCTTCTCTGTTTCCCGGTTGTAAGTCCCGGTCTGTTGCTCCCCAACCCCTCCCCCGCCCCGGCTCCCGTCTATTTTTCTTCGTTCGCCGGGTTTCTGGCAGCTGTCCCCCCCATCTCCGCGTTTCCGTGAAATCGAACGAAGAAGACACCGATTCCTGGCATGTGTTTGAAGTTCAGCGACATTCCTTCCTGCTCCGCGGTTTCTTCCGTCGTTCCATCCATCGTCTTCATTCGCCAGTTCTTTGGATTCGCTTGCATCTCATCCCCGGGAAACCGCGCTCTTCTTGATGGCTTTCTCCACCTTGCGTTGGTTGGATCCCTTGAACCCCCTGTGGTATCGCAGCCAAGGAATATGCACTATCTATATATGCAAGAATTGATCCACGCAATCTTGATTCGTACGATGAAATTCATCTCACGATCCAAAACGACTCTGCATTCATACCCTGCATCACTTTCGAACCATCCATCTTCCGACGGGTTAAAGAGGCGGGTCGAACTCGTTTCCATTCGTAGCTAGAAGCTCCCGTCGCGTCGGCTCTTATCACGCTGTTGTTCAATCAAGGCAAAGTGCGTAATTAAGTGACGGTCGTCTCTGGTTCCGCTGTCGCAGATTCAACTCTGCTGATTGCGGCTCGATCGACGAAAACGAAGCGCCGATGAATCGAAGAAATTTCCGAACGAATTTCGGCCTGGGTGAGAAAAAGTGTTGCGAATTGGAAACCAGGCCCGTTCGAAAAAAACGATGGAAAAAAAAAGGAACGAAAAATACTGGAAAAACTGGTTGATTGGAGAAGTCTGTTGTTCGCGATCGCTTTTCGGCGAGGATGCATCGAATCGTACGCGATACCAATATTTCCCGTGTACGCGATATCAATATTTATCGATCGCGATCGATACGCTGGGATCGGTTGCGCTGACAGGATATTAGCATTCACACTCGTGTAACTTCAGACAGCTGAAGTTACGAGATGTATTCTAGTCTCGTCGACGAAGCAAAATAATGAATGTTTGGTCCTTTTTGTAGCGAATGGATGGACAAATTGGAGAGGAGACTTTTTTTCTTGCGAGATTTCAGAAATACGTATAACTGTAGTAACCAACGAATTCTCTGGAATATCAGACACTTTGAACGACGAATGGATCGTCGAAAACGATACATGATGACTGAGAAAGGAATTTGTCCTGCTGTGCTATAGCATACAGGACGATGATCGTATTCCATGACGATTTCGCATAGACAGTCTGCATTTTACGAGCACGCGGTATATCTATGTTTCGTATGGAAAGGAATCGTGATTTCCCTTTAAACTCGAGCTTACGAAGTCTCTGTATCTTGCCATGGAATGCGTACTTACACGTAACAACGTCAGGATTCGTTTTCATTTCAACGTCTTTGTCTCCCTTCGTCTTTGGAAAGATTCGTTGTAGCTCTTTTTTGTAAAGATTGTATAGTAAGCGAGAGGTACGGGATGGATCCTGACGATTTACATATCACGGATCTCGATCAAATAGAATTATCCAATGTACCGTAAACTTCAATCCGGTGGTAAGATTCTAAGTGAAATCAAGATGAGAACTATTCTATTTTATGCTGTACCAGGACTTTGGAAAAGAAATTACGTTATAGAAGTGACATCGCCAACTGTTTTCAGTTTAATCGAATTTGTTTTAATTGTGACTTTGAATATACGGAGATTAATCATTGAATATTTTAAGGAATTGTTTATGTAGCAGAAATTAATATTTTACCAAGCTATACATTGGATGTCAGACCATAACAAGTTTGTCATGCTAGCTCTGTAAGGACCTACTTTGTTCGAATAACAGAAAATACGATTATTGGAGCGATCGAACGGTTAAACATTCGGATAACGGAGGCTCTACTGGAATAGCACGAGTTATGATTATACTTGTGCCGCACAACACGATCGTATGTACGCGTAGGGCAACGGGAATTAACAGAGCACAGAAGAGCGCGAAATTATTTTGCGTTAACGAACATTTTCGATGCCGTCTGCTGGTATCGGTTCACATTTTCGGCGTATTACTATCCGTAGCACGTTCGATGGAATTTTCCCGCCACTTTCGGCACGCGTCGTTCCCCCGAGAACCTAATCGCGACAAGAGAAATTCTCGTGCGACGATCGTCACGGGAGAAATGCCCAGAAGGCACTGACGGTGTTTTCGCCAGTGACTCCGAACACCAGAATTCCGTTTCACCGCCACGGTTGCGTTTATATTTGGCGCGGGCCGCCCATGCTAATAATATGTGTATGCTATTGTTGATCCACTCGCGATCTTTGCTTACTTGTGATTTTCATCCTTTCAAATACGCGAGCTGTCAGAATCGTAGTGCTATATAGGTAGAAAAAGGATCAACGTAGCGCACTAATTCCAGACGATAAACAATTTCATATTATATCTACACAAATATCGCTGCATCGGAAAATTGATTCCTCACAAAAAGAGTATCGTTAAAAGAATATCAAGATTTCAAACAGTATTAAACTGTACCAACTGCACAATGAATAAATTAGCCTTGACAATTAACACGTATCCTACCAATTGCAGCGTTCGCAGCGTCCATAACGAAATCACGTATTTCAATGGCCGCTCATCGAGATCCGCGTGCAGGAGTTATTGTTTACGCGGATCAATTTGTTACAAGATTATAAAAGCCAGGCCTCAAGATAAAGCGTGGAAAAAGGGGGACGCGCGACAAGTATTTAGCACGACAACGTTCGCTCGATTTTTTTCCTTTTTCCGCATCGGCCACGAGCTTTATTCCAATTCGCCGTGATGAATCTCCAGACCGCGCGCGAATTTCGATTTCGTGCTCGAAAATTGCGGCCATTCATTTCGCGATACGCGTCGCCGCTAATAAACGAATACGTTGTAAAAATTCGGGACGAACAATGGCAGGGAAATGAGGGGGTTTGGCCTGCGATGTTCCACGTGCTGGATGCGACCGGTGCGCGTGCGACCAACACCGTCCATACGTGAATATTTAAATATTCGCATGCGTGGTTCGCTAACTACACGCGGCACGGTAGGTACTTTGTAAATAAATAATTCCGGATTGCGCGGCACTTCTGGTGTTTCGGTGAATCGTCCCTTCGCTGCCGGGTTTTCAAACATTTTCCAGCTCCCGTATATTTCCTGTAACAATCGGTCATAAATATTCATTTTTAAGACGATTTTTGGTTAAAGAATGCATATTTGGGGCCTCGCAATCTGTGACCTTTGGAAATGTGTTGCTTGCGTTCATTTTATTTAGTTTTGATTTATTGTGTATGATATTTTTTCAGCACAATATTTATAAAAAAACTTTCTCTTTACACTAAAATACTTTTTCATTTAATTGAAAACAGTGTCTCCAAGACTAGTCATTTATTCCATCACGATAGAAATAGATACAAATGATCGTCGGTAGATTTAGTGTTAAAACTTGAAAAAAATGTGAAAGAGTTTAAATGAATGTTGCACATCTACCATGTAGTCAAACTCCCTAAATTAAAAACAAAAATAAGAAATACTCGATGAATAATCAGAATAATGTTCATGCTTACATCTGAAGAATTCCACAGATTCCGATGAAATACTTGATAAACAATTAACTACAACTTTCTCATAGTTTGGATACATAATATTCCACTCTTTGCGAGAATTAGCCTCTCTGGCAGAAGCGTGGAATATCAGTTGGGCAACATTTAAATAACAGAACCGATTGACATCGCCGAGCACTGACTTAATCCTTCTAGGATTCCAGTCGAAGCTACTTCGATGTAGCCCGGCAGAGTTTCGGTCAAGTTGCGGTCAGACTGCTTCCAAGTTTCCTTGAGGGTGATGCAAATGTGTTAGTTGCATTCCAGCCAGAGTTTTCCTAGGGACTTGCAAACTTGCTCTGGTTAGTAGGAAGGAGCTTGCATCTGCATTCACGTAGAGATCTTTCCGCGAAAGTCTTGGCCCCGCGCGAATGTATTATGGGAAACTTCTAACACCGATCGATCCGCAAACATACTGGCAATTAAACTTTCATGTTCCCCTTCCTTAGCCCTGTGCAATTGCGAGATAAAAATGCATCGTCGCAGGTGATGGATGAGGATTGATGAAGGAACGAAATAAAACGACTAATTTTATCCTAACACGACTCCTGGATCAACTTTGCTTGGGGAGAGGGCGGAGGAGGGGTCAGTGTTTGTTTATTATGCAAATGTGCTCTTATGATTTTTAAATATTGTAGTAAAAAGTACGCGAACACGATGAAAATAGATAGAGACTGCGAATTGCTCCGTTTGGAAACGATACTTTGCAAGAATATTTCACGCTCGAACAGTCGCTAACAATGAACTTCGCCTCGTGACAAGAGGAATCAAAGCTAAGATGTATTTTTCTCTTCAATTTCCGTCGCAAGAGAAACCAACGTTTACTTACCCAGCAATAATCATACGACTTCGCTATTGGTACACAGGTCGGAGGTACTAGGCTCTGCACCTCGGCTTTTTGTTTGCAGTGTCACGAAATAAACGCGCGAATCCAAGCAACAATGGGCACATAACTCACCAGAGACGATCGACGTCGAATGTATCCAATCTATTGTTACCGGAGGGGAGCGACTTTCTCGTTCGCGTTCAGTATTGTGAAATATTCATAAAGAGGGGCTCGATTGTTCGGAGCTAATGAGGAAAACGCCGTGTGAGATCAGAAAGAAATTGAACCAATATAACAACTGCGGGATTTCAGCTCAGCGCGACCCTCCAGTAAATTCTCATAGGTTTTAATTATTCTAGCATAAAAGAAGGAAAGCAGAGTACCACCTTTGTTCACTTGAGACATTTTTGTAGGTTTATAAGTAAGTGGAAGATGGGCCGAACGTAATAGATTTAAAATTGAAGCTTGAATTATAGGAAGAAGTATTTCAAAGCGAATAATAGAATAAACGTCACGAATACGTTCATACGTGTTCGTTTTATTTGCCATCTATGGTTCGAATAAAATTTTACCTACGTCTGGGTTCGATTGAAATGAGAAAGAGGGATGATCATTACCAAAACTTTTGCGATATCGAAGGACCTTGCGCGGTGAAACTATTATAGCTGTTTCCCCGTGAACCAAGATACGACTTGATCGTTTAAGGAGACATCATTTCCAAGGAAACTTCCATGACGAGCTATTTCCATTTATGAATGAGAATATTACGCATAAAGTATTATGCGTATTATCCTAAATGCATAGTTTAATAATAATAACAATAATTTGTTATTATTAGCACTACATGCAAATAGTAATTACAAATTTCAGTGTCGATGTAAACGTACCCAAAGTAACGAATCATATTAAAACTGAATATGTAAAACCAAAGTACGCGATCATTTCGGAGATTCATACGCGAATATAAAGAGAAAAAATTAAGCAATTAACCCAGACGCGGCTCTATCCCATGATAGGATGGACAATGGGACAATCTATCTCTTCCAGTTCTCTCCTGGAAAATCGTTTATCACTATATCACCGGATACATCTGGCTTTCGTTATCTCTCGTAACGAAATAAAAGAAATGTTACGAGCTTGAATAGGGGCTGGTACAACCGTCCGAAAAAACAAAGCCATTCGAAAAAGGAACGAAAGAAAGGGGGGAGAAGAACGAGCGAGACGGAGAGCAACAGAGATCTCTTGAAATAGAACGAATCAAGCCAAGTGGAATGTCTACCCTTCGAAACGGTACTGTAGACGATTCATGGAGGGGGTTCGTGAACTGGCTGGAAATCTCTTTAAAGTTTTTTGTGTTAACTGGGTGACCGCTCGTTTCCTTTTCGCCGAGTTAATAAAATTATCGCATAATAGTACACGGACCCTCAACCTGTAAACGCTTCGCGGTCCTTTGAATTCGCTACTTCTCGACCGAGTCTTTGATGACACTGACAAAAGTTTCAGATGCACCGGTGTAAAGAAAACAAAAATGCTCCAACTTTGATTTCTTATCGTACAGATATTGGGAAACGTTTTATAGAAATAAAAAAATCGATTTTCTCTCGTTCTTTTTTATTGTGCGGAGTTTTAAGAATGTCTTGGTAAAATATTAGGTTGAATTTTTGAACACTTTGGAAAGTTATGAGAACTGGAAGAGGATGGAGTCTTGCATCAGAGAATCGCGATCATTACTGAAACTTTAGGGTCGTTTTTCTGTGAAGTACATTTTTTAGACCAACGGAAGTAATCTCTGAAAAACTAATAAAACTTTGGATTTGGAATTTTAATAGCTCGAGGAGAATATTTCTGGCCATCCGTGGCGCGAAAATTATTACGACTTTTGTTATTAACGAAAAATGGTAAAAGTCTTTGGCTGTTTTCCCTTTAATAGTTTATTCGTGAGTTTTATTTTATCTTTTATAGAAGAAATTATTTGTTGATAGTCAAATCTTTGAAACGAGGCGTTATTTCGAACAGATTAAATAATAATTTTGACATTAATATACTAAGGGAAAATAGCAACTACTAAAACGGTGTGGTTTTTGACAAGTTACTAATTTATTAAGTAAGAAAATAATATCTAATATTTATAGATAGTGTGAAGAAACCCACAAATAAATCAGTAAAGGCAACAGAAAATCATAAAGGATTAAAAACATTGATTCGCGCAAGAATAATGAATTACCAAAAACACAATAAAAATAGAATACATTAATTAAACAATGTCAACTCTGGTCGTATAATACTAAAATGTAGATTTCAATTATTTCTACTTTTGATCGCATTGGCGAAATGTCACTTGTTCAAATATTTTGAAACGCAACGTTTTATGGTAAATGCATCAAGAATCGTTTCTAATCCGAACCCATAAATTAATGGTATCGATCGCGTTGTGTACCGCACGAGCAGTATCGACTCTTGTTTTAAATTGCGCTAAAATTTCACTGGATGGTTCGGTCTGTGCTGTCAATATTTACGGACAGGAAATAAAGTATCCTTCCGACTATTCATCTTCACCGTCGAGCGTAATTATCAGGATAATGCACACAGATGTACGGCCCTTTCGTGATTTATCAACGGTCGAGTAGCGCAGCCGAGCATCGAGCACGCGAATTCAATGATTTTCCAGTGAACAACCCTTCTGTCTGTCGAAACCGGGGTCCTCCGTAATCCTCCCTTTCCTTCCACCCTTATTTTTGCGCCCCTATTTTTTTCATATTCCTAATATTTGCCACCCACCCACTTATGCTTTCTGTACATCATTTCATAACCGTTGCTTCCATGCATAATGTATAATTCTGTGTCTCTGTGTTAATTAGAAATATAAAAAGTGAAACAGAATGATTAACCAACTCCATATCGACTGAACATCTCGAATTCGATATTAAACGATATCCTCCACTACCTTTTGGAAACCAAGTTTGATCTTCGTGGAAAATTCCGTACCACCGCGAGTCGTCATCGCTCCTGAGCGAACTTTCCCAATAAGTAGCAGAGAAATTCTATATGATCCCGGAAAGTCAACATGTAACGCATACGAATTTCGTGTGGCGAAGTTGCGATCCGTTACGCCCAGAAATTCGATGCCACGTTTCGGCAGTTGCAGCTACAAGTTCAACTCCGGAGCAACGCGACCCCTTGTTCCATTTTCCGAAATGGATTCGAATCGCCCCATCGTCGTGTAAAAGTACACGGTACCCGAGTCGCGGTATTCGACTCGAGGGCGAGTCGATTCGAAACTTCGTTTTGGACTTTTCACGTTCACCGAGCGAAACTGGACGTTTACGAAAACAAATAAAAGTTTCGCGCTCCTCGCTCGATCTCTTCTGTCGGCGATTAAATTTCTTAAACCGCTTTCGCGAGTAGTGGAGAATTCATTTTTATGACCACTCGTTGAGTTTCCTTCGAAAAAGGATTTAACTGGGTACTCTTTTTTCACCAGTTTCGAAGTAATTTTCACGATATTTTTGCGGTACAAGTACTGGACATAAACTTTTTAAATTTGGTACATTTTTAGACATATATACCAAATTGGTTAAAATGCTCAACTGCGAAGAAAGAGTTAGCCTCGTCTTCTTCCTTCTCCCTCCTGTAACATCGAGATTTTTCAAACAAGGATTACTTGTGACGTGAAATATAGGAAGGAATCCTTGAAACGCAAGATATGATTAATTTATGGGCAGCAGGGGAGCCTTCTTATTGTCTCTGAAATATTAATCATCATTTTTGCTGGGAATATCATGTTTCATCGTCGCGGAAGACGACGAGGTAGAGACAAAATCTTTGATGAAGGTTTTCATTAGACAAGCACGTCGATGTATGATGCAATAACATTTAAATTAAAAACGTGGAACTGCCTGTATTAAATTCAAACGCGTTGAATATGAAGCTCGTAACAATTGAAACTTCTTTCATACTCGATATGTACGAAGATTTACAGAAATAGAGATAGTTTAAATGAAAGCATGGTATCGTTTAAATTAAATTTATAGTTTCCAGAATAAATGTTCGCTTCGAATTTAAAAATATAAAATATACATATTGTCCAATTGTAATTGGTAAACTATGAATTTATTTGTATAACATCAGAAGTTACTTTGAAAGAATTTGAATTAGCGACCAAATCACTATGGATATACGATTACACTAGTTAAGATTATTTAACAGATTTCTGATTTACAAGATACTATTGTATTCTTGAATATCTGTAGACTACCTATTTACAGAGTATTTTTTCGAACAGAATTAAAAACAATAAAAATCCATCCACGAGGAAAATGTTACACCAATCTGAGCATTCCTGAGAAAATTTCATTTTACTTAGCGTGTATGTGATTTCGAGAACGAAAGGAGACCACAAACGTTACCCCAGAAATAGAGTTTACCACCCTTAATAGAAAAGCAACGCGAACGAGTGAAAGTTTTACGCGACACTTATTCCCAGATATTCTATTCATTGCGTGGACTATTTCGGAAGATGAAGCGACTCGCTTGAATCCATTTCCCGAAAGTGGAATAACACCGCTACCCTCTAGTTGCGTTTCGACTGCATCGTTGCACCATGCTCCAGGTCTTTCCCTCGACAATTTCGCCGTTCGCTATACCGATATCCGGCGTACTGATTTTCATAAATTTACTCCGCACATTTCTCCGTCGTTGGAACGTTATTAAGTATTACGCGTCTACTTCCTGTCGAGTTTCAACCAGATCCAACGTTTTGAAGGTGCTTAGTCGTCCACAATGGTTGCACTAACGCGCGTTTGAACACGTAATGTGCAAAGGTACACCAAAACTCTCAGGAAACTGAAATTATATATCTTAAGGATTTGTTCAGGTCAGATCTTGAATCAGAGGTTCCGATTCTTCATTCAGAAGTTTAATAATACAAAGTGGCATAGTTATATCATCGACAGGCACCTGAATATTTTCTCAATACAGAACAAAATCGTCTCTGTATTAAATCGAATTTTAATAATTGCAATTAATTCTACCATTGCTCTCCCTTTCTCGTACCAGTGGAAATGTATCTCCGTTCGGATGGTACCTTTTGCTCGGCGAAATATACGACGAAACGAGACAAGCAACGCCGCAAGAACAGTTAATTCGATGGCAAGAAAGTTCCTCGACGCGAACAATTACGAACGTGAGCAAGATATCGGGTCAAAAACCGATTCAACCTGTTTGTTGCCGAAAGCAGCGATAGTTCTGCGCCAACCCTTCCGACGTCTTCGTTTTCTTTGAGCCGCGATTTCGTGCTCGGGATTTTCCCGTACGATTTATATCCACCTTTGTTTCCACAAACCTAAAATAACTCAAGCGAAACTTCAGCCGTTTCTAACTTATGCCGAGATTTACGGAAACGCTGCTTCCCCTAATGCAACAATACACGAATATTTCTTGAGTAAACAGCGAGTTGACTTCGCCAAGATCTTTGGAAAGAATGGAATTTTTGTCGAAACAAAACATTTTACACAGTTTTTCTTTTTAAAGGAATTTTAAAGAAGGCACAAAACTAACATCTGTTTTAACACCAAAACAACAAAATTTTATGTTCTCTCGCTAGCTTCTTTAATAAAATAAAAATTCTTGAAAGTTGTAATAAATATGATTGTTCAAAGCTAGTGTCTTCTGAAATCGGTCATCCCACGATATTATCGCGGACGAGCGTTCTAGATTTTAGCAACGCGGACGTATTGTAATTGCACGCGTCGACGGCGCCATGAACAAAAAGCTCATTCGAAAAATAAAGAAAAGCTGGAAAAAGAGGGCCGCAGCGGGAGCTCGCGAACTCGTTAACCCGGTACCTGCAACGGATGTTCTCTTAATCAGTGAGGAATCGTTTCGCGATCGCGTTCGAACGCTGCAAATCTCTCGAACAAATATTTCAGAATCACCTGTAATGCTGTTCGTTATGGAAAAAGGAACAGGGAAAAGGGGGACTGGTCTCGAAGCGAGGAGAACCCGAAGCCGCTGCAGGCGGTGCAAAAGCGACCGCGAGAAAACAGAATGAATAGGAGCGGAGAGGAGAAAGAGAAGAGGATCTCTCGGATGCAGCGAAATGAACAAAGCAAGGGAAAGAGAGTCGTAGGACGAGAAGGACTACGTAGACGGGGATGCAGACAGTGGAGAGAGAAAGGACGACGCAGATGCTTGGAAACGTTTTCGTCTAACGATGCGATCCTTCACCATTCGTCTCACGTTCATCGATCCACGTTCATCTGCTTTATTCCGAGAGAGAGTCCGCGATGGAATCGTTAACCAGCGCGTGAGAATTATACGAGTCGCTTCGTCGACGAACCGACTTTTAAGGTGACCAGCGTTCTGTCGCGAATTGTCGATTGTATAAATCGAATTTCCGAGCCAGTTGCCCTTTTCTTCCATCTAGGCGGTCGTACACCCCCCGTGGCTCCTTATCGTGACGTGTAACCGAATCTAAACTCGTCGAGGAAGATTGCGTTCCCGAGTTGCCCCGAGACTGTTCGGAGATCGATACGCGATCACGTTCCGCCGATGCATCAGAAACACCGTGGAAACTGGGTCCCTCGATCGCCTCGATGTTTCTTACTCTATATTCGGAACGCACTTTGTCACAAAATGATACGACTATGTGTTTCAGAATATTATTTAAAAACAGTCTCTTAACTTATAATAGATTATGAAAATCGGACAATTCGTCTCTTTGACTAGATAAAAAGTTGTTTACTCTTTGTATGTTATTGGAAACTTGTACGTAAATATGAATTTTGTCCATCTGTGCTGTGGGGTTAACCCAGATTCCTTTCCAAACGTCTACCATTTGTAAAAGTCTGAACGAGCCGAACTTCCTGAAGGAAACCTGACACATGTATTTCCCGTGGGCTCGGGTCTCAAAAAATGAAACCAAACGCGTGCAGCGTCTGTCACGCTTCTTGCCCCGTTTTACCGCATCCCCCGAGAGCCGTTTTACCACGACCCAGGCAGCGTTTTTATTGCGGCACATTTATCAGGATGCGCCTATCGCGGCTTCAAGGATCGCTTGTTTACGCGCCCGCGTACATACATACGTTTTCATTGATTAACAGCGCGCAGTCGTCAACGTTTTTGTCCACTGGGAAACAAACATGGGTATAATATTTAAAATTGAACCTGCGCTCCAATTCCAAAACTATTGTAGGATTTTAGTTTTTAATTTAAAAAAAAAACGCCAATGTAGTCGTGGTGGATATATAAACTTGAAAAAATTTTGGATATATATTCTACGGTTTGTGTTTGATTAGAAAACAGAGTCCTAAGTCCCTACGTAATGAAAAATAGTAATGAAATTGAATCTATCTATGGTTTATTTCTATCCGATATCTAAACTATATGCAAATTCTATTTTACAAAGATTCGAAATTTTTCATTCATCGTTTGAAAATGAAATTTAGAGGTCGATGAATTTCATGATCTGCGCCAAGCATACTCATTTTGTAGCGATCCATTATTAATGCACGGCATTGTCGCGGTTACTTTTTGTTTATCGGGTACAATGAAACTTGGTGTGTCACTATAGCATCGATTATTAGTAGATTCATTATCTTTGGATCTCAATTAACCGATCACGCACATAATCAAGAATTCCTCTGCTGCCGATGAGAGAATAGTTTTGGTCGAATAATCGATCAGCACATTATTATTAAACTAATTAAATAATCAGTTACCAAGCCAATGGATATTCTATTATGGCCAAACGATAGAGCGTGAGTTATTTCGGTAGAGTTACGTTAGTTCTCCATCAACTGAATTGGTAAATGGTTGAATATATATTAAATTATAGCAGTTCCATGTATTATTCATATATATCTGTTTGTCAAATTCAAGACGAGTGTGTATTATATTTCTTATATTTGCCCATTATTTATTATAATTATTTCAAACAATATAATTATTAACAAAACGTACAACAGTATTTACAATAACAAACTTCTTGGTTAACTATCTATTTAATTTCACCCCTAAAAAATATACATCAACATGTGATATCAACAGAGACATTGGCGATCGCTTAAACGCTGTCAGGATCACCTTGCAATTTTTTAATCGAAGAGCTGATTAAGTAAAAACTGTGGCCAGCGGTTAATGATCCGCAACATGATCAAAGGCAGCATCACCCTCGACTAATAGGGTTGGGCGAAAACGACCCCGCAGTTCTTTCAAAGCGCCATGCATGACCGGATACGGTAGTTATCCACCTCACACTGTGCACCGTCGGTGAACCCTGCGTGATGCACGAGAACTATCAAACATAATAAATTGAATGTACTATTTTCAAAGCAATCTGTTATGTCGCTTTTGCAGTTCACAGGTCCGTATCAAGTTTATCGACCATTAATCACCATGGAAACAATTCATTGCTCTGTATACAAGGAACTTCGAAGCTAGAGAATAATGTCAAGGCAATTTTACATCGAAACAATAAAGTTAAAATTCAACTAAACCTTCAAAAGCATTAGCAAAGTTTCAATTTGACATGTAACGCAATGTGCCTGAAAAAAAATATTTTCTATTTCATGAACAGAACGTAAGATCATCCCTTGAGAATGCTTAGGAAAGTAGTTCTTTTTGGGAGAAGGAGAGGTGGTGAAAAAATAGATTTTGTTTGGTGTATTCATATCGCTTGAATAGCTCGAATTTTACTTTTCTTTAATAATTGTGTTTCTCAAAGAGTGAAGTTAAAGAGTATCGACTGTCACCTTGATTAAATCGCTCGAACAGTGCTCCCCCTCGTTATCAATAACCACGAAACGCCGGAACATCCTCTCTTTTTTCAATGACAAGCCACGCGATAGTTTGAAACGGTATCGGATGATCTATCAATTGCGAGAAAAAAATTCGCGTCACGAACCGTTGGCGCAGAAACGCAATGATCGAGGCGCATGCTATCGCGACAATGGCGGGTCGAAACGAATCGAGCGATAATTCGTGTCTGCAACGCTGTCGAAATCGTTCGTGAGCCGCAAGCAAACACGAACGAAGGTGTGGCCGAGATCCAAGGCAATTAGTTGATGAACAGGGTGCGGTCGTGAAGAAGGGGCTGAAAGCGTTGACCGTGCCGCGAACGCTTCCAAATGAGAGGGAGAGACGAGAACGAAGCCAATGACTAGCACCCGCGGCGCCTACCGACACGAACATTGCCACGAACTGATTCAGTCAATTGACGTGCCCCACGCTCGCTAATCTTTTCTTCGACGACACGCGACTCGAAGGGGGTCGCGTTGCAGCTGGACCTTTTACTTACGCTCGATTTACCAGCGAATCCACCTTCTTTCGTCCACGTTTCCTCAACGACGAGGGAACACCGCTACCATTTAGGTACTATCTCTCTAACGGACCTTAAGTGAAATTGATTCCGCTGAGCGATCGCGGTAGGCTAGATTGACTCCTCGTTTCTGATAATTGTATAGAGCTGTGTTCCTCGAGCTTCCCCACATATATATATATATATATATAGAGAGAGAGAGAGAGAGAGAGAGAGAGAGAGAGAATCTTATTCCAGGGGTGGCGCTAAAAAAGTCGTTTATCGAAGTATGTGGGGAAGCTCGAGGAACACAGCTCTATACAATTATATATATATATATATCGTGTTGACGGTGGAGCGGGCAACAATGAG